>NC_092075.1:2810000-2877500 GCF_039877785.1 Chaetodon trifascialis | reverse complement strand
TTAAACAACAGACAGCTTGATTTACACAGTAACATGAAGCTAGCAGCAGCTAGCACCCGTTAGCCTAGTCTGTTGACTTGTCACTGCTTTTAGATGTTGTCTTTTGCCATGTCGTTTTGTCCCTTCTCTTCACATCAAATGAAGTAATGAAGTAACTTTACTTACTTACTTTAAAACGGGTGGAAAAAAAAGACCTGAAAATCCTCATATGCTGCATGTTTTGGCTGAATTTAAAAGCCATGAGGGGCACTAAATCAAGGGACATTTGGGAGCTGAACGAGCCGACTTATTGCTGAGATGAGCCAAATAATGTGGCTCTCTAAAAAGAGCACAATTCCCAACAGCAGTGCAGCAGGGCCACAGTCTGATGACCTGTGTCAGAAATGATTACTCCCATTGTGATGTTGGCCTGAACTTGGTAATTTAAAGGAAAATTCACACATGCTGTAATTATGAGGTACTTGACATTTCTCTAACCTTCTTTAAAGACTGAATAATGTGAATAGCAACAACCACGTGTGACTGCAGATCCGTCTATTGTCACCCTGAAACAGAAGCCAGGCATACAGGCTTCTTTTCTCCATGACTTGAATAATTTCAGAGGTGTGAGCGGCATCAAAAGCCAAGAATTAGAGGAAGAAAAGCAGCATCTTAAGGAAAAGTACTGTAAGTGTGTGTGCTGGAGTTTTTAGGGCCACATTTGCTCATCAAACCCAATGGAGACAAACAGAAATAACCACCTCTGTCATTTCTCCGAGCTAATTTTATCTCACCTCAGTATTGTTACGCAATGAAACACTCAGAGCCCCTGCCTCTCTCACCAGCACTCCAACATGCATACATTATGAGGAGACAGGGTGAGTAAGCATGACACTCGCTGACACTCTGGCCGTGTGTTCGAAAAGGCAGCAGAGCTTCAACATGACAGGTTACCTGCAGGGCAGGTGGGAGTCAGGCGGAAGGCTGGATCTGGGTCTAAGACCTGGATTTTTTTAACCTCAGCATGTAACAAACCTCTAATGCAATCTTTCGCATTCTCCGTATTTAACTTTTTAGCCAAAAAGCAAATATATGACATATCTGGAAAAACCTCAGCATTAAAAATGAGTGTGAAAGTTTCTCTTTGAGCTTTGAAATGTACCATTAAAAATAATAATGTCAAATAATATCTTTAAATCAAAGTCCACTTCCATTTCTATGATTTCATGATTTTCAGGCTGTGAGACGTCATTGAGAAAGCTAATAGGTGGACTGTGAGATAGGCCAAATTATAATTCAGTCAAGTCAGTATATGAATATGTGTGTTGTAACATTTGCAGCTTTTGTTGCTTACTTTGATTCAATACAGCATTTAAAAGGATTGAGATTTGATGAGCAGATGGGTGCCGGAGCGATTACTTGATTAATCGAACAACAAACAAACTGAATATTAAATTGTTGTGACTAACTCAGACGGTCTGTGTCTGTCTGCTGTTTGCTGCTGAGCAGGTAGCGTACAGTAGATCTGTACGCTACCTGCATTGACGTTTTTGCTCCATCCTCCATGCAGCTTCAAGCCCCACCGGTTTCAGAAGCAGAGCCCTTTGCGTGCCTTATCGTGTTAACTTGTTCAGATTTTGCTAATTTGGTCATTTTCCCTTGATATTTGTGGTTCTACCATGGTAGGTTGTATTGCTGATGTACGATCAGGAGTCTGCACAGGTTGTTTTACTTTGAAAATGTACCAGATTCACCGCACCGCTCCTGCGTCTGACTTCCTGTCTGGCTCGATCTGCTCTGTGCAGATTGACGCATCGGCCATCAAAAATAGCCTCGACTTGTACTCTCGGCGGAGCAGAGTGATCTGCCTCTGAAATGGAGATGCAACGCACCCAGTGGAATCGCTCACCATAGAATGGCTCATTGTTTATCAGTCTGACCACAACTATAGTTTTGTGGTTCACTCTCACGGCTCTCAGCGTTGTTTTTGGCCGCAGCAGGCAGCTGTTTTCAGAGAAAAAGCTGTAAAAACCTCACTGTGCACCACCTGCAGAGCAGCAAACAACACATAGACAGAAGCTGGTGAAGCTACAGAGCCAGATATTTCCCTCAGGAGCTGGTGGAGACCAAAAACGGAGCTAAAAGTGAGCAAATATTAAACCTAATTCATCATGTGGACACAAACACAACTCTGCATTAATGATCATGATCTGTAACTGCTGGAGGTGATAATGAGCTACTATTTGCTCATTTAACTTAAAAGGCGACGATATGTCAAAGCTGTGTTCACAACTTGTTTCTGCTGTCCCCAAGTGGCCAAAATGTCACCTACTGCAGGTAAATCAGTAATAATAAAGTCAAGACTCTAAACTAAAATAAGCCAAGCAGCAAAGAAGCTGCAAGTGGGCAACACACACACACACACACACACACACACACACACACACACACACACACACACACACACACACACACACACACACACACACACACAGACACCCAGCACATAACCAAAAGTGACAACAACAGCAAAGCAGCAGTGAAGCTCTGTTATCAGTGAGGGCAGCTGCTGCTACTCCAGCATCTCCATTGTCTTTAACTTATCACATCCCACACACACACGGCTGGAGATCCCCGCCACCACCAACCAGCCTGTAAAATAAAACATCAACACAAGAACTGAAACCATCCGCAGCTCTGAACTTGCTTTTTTTTCCTCCAGAGCTGTGGAATAAATGTTCCTGTGAGGCAAACGTTGCAGAGAGATCCTCTCTACCCACGCACAGCCTGACAGAGACATTGAGTCCACTTTGCATCTACCCACTGTGTCACCCGTAGCCTCTCCAGTCTCTCTCAATTTGTCTGCGTCCTGTTAGGGGCCAAATATCCTCAACCTCTCCGTTTCTGCTCTCTTATTTCAGGACACACCTCGTTAGATTAGCTGGAGCTGAAGGGCAGCAGCCGCAGCAGCGTTATTCTGTGACTTCTCCACTTAAGCTGTGTGCCACTCTGATTAAAGCCAGCTGATGATGAGGGAGCTTAATTCCGACACATCAGCTTTTCCCTGATATTAGGCCTGTTTGTCCCTAATTAGTCTCTGGGCTGAGAGGGGAGGAGGGGGGCACCCAGAAGCGCTCCTGGGCTCATGCAGCCCATCTTCATGCAGAATCGGACTGCTGGCCCCTGCATTTAAATAAGTCAGAGGGTGTTAAAGTGGGAAAAAAAAAAAGCCATGCACGGGGCAATTCTCATGATTTGGGTTTTGCATGGGCTCATTTAAGATGCAGGAGCGCTCCGGAGCAGCGCGCGTTTTGTTTTGAAGGGACGGAGCTGCATCCATCACCGCAGACCTCCATCCCGCACGCTGGGTACGGGTAGGACGGGGTCAGGCTGCATGCAGGCACGAGACTCGGAAAAGCGGAATAGAACAGCGGCTTACTTGCCAAGCTCCTCGTACAGCTGGTATTCATCTGTAAAACGTGTACAGGTAGTCGTTGCCATGATGTTTCCTCCTCGGACGGGTGCGGGAGTCCGGACTGCACGGTGCGTCGCTGCGGACGGGAGGACCTCGGGCTCAGTCTCCGCCCACCTCAGACCTCCGGACGGTTCAGCTGAAGCCAAGCGCACACACACACGCACGCACACGCAGGCAGGCACGCACACGCACGCACGGCCCGGCGGACGGCAGTGGGCTCTCCGCTCTGCCGGGCGGGGAGGACGGACCCCTTAAATACCACACAGACTGGAAATGTGAGCTCACCACATGACGTGTTCCTCAGGGAGAAAAAAGGAAAAGAAATAAAGAAAAAGTGAAATCAGAGGCGCTGATTGAAGAGCGCGGGGCCGCGTTTGATTACACATTCCCATAAATCATATAATGAGGAGACGCCCGCGGCCGGTGATCAAATTACCTCACTTGAAGCGTCACGGGGCTGCCGGTCTGAGGCTATTTACAGGCTTTCTGGAGGAAGCCCACACTGGATAAAGACTGCAAAGAAGATTTAATGCAGTTCTTCTTGGTGCACTTCCGTGATTGTGTAGAACATTTTGACTGCACGCAGCATCTGTGTGAACCTGCTGACTTATAAAAATATAATACTTTCATTTTGGCAGGGCCGGATTAACCTGGTGGGTGGCCCCAGGGCAAGCATGTGCAGGTGGCCCCCTCTGACCCCCCACATCCCCTCAAAATTCCCACCAAGCACATGCGATGACAGGGCAGCTCCATTACCCTCACATAAACTAGAACCAGTAAGATTTCATGGCCGGTCAGATCAGCATTTAAAGGGCTAGTTTGAAAATAAGCGTTTGACACAGCAGCTAGAGGCAAACACTGCAACCTCACAGTGATGACAGCATTCAGGAAGTCAAGGTGCAAAGAAACAGTCCATCACATAACACCACAGACACAAACTGTGCAGAGAATCCAGTGAATTTTCAAAATAAAACACCCTGTGCACAATGCCAATCCTACATCAACTGTAAAGGCAATTAAAACAGACCAAAAAGAAGCCTACAGAGCCTACTTACCCAAGATGAAATGACCAAATCAGCGAAATCTGAGCAAGTTAACACAATCAGGCAGCTGAAACGCTCCTGGGGGGGTTTGAATCCGTGTGGAGGACAGAACGAAAGTCACGGAGACGCACCCCGTGGAGTCTCAGCAAGAAAGCAAAAATACTGTTCCTGTTAAGTGAAGTTCCAGTAAAATGTTCAACCCAAATCAGTTACTTGTACTTTACTTCACTATTTCCATTTTCTGCTACTTTACACTTCTTCTCCACCACATCTCAGAGGCAAATATTGTCCTTTTCACTTCACTACATTTGTCAGCCTCAGTAACTAGTCACTGTCTGGTGAAAACCATGTATCTGCAGATGTGTTGAATGTCTGTTGAGTTCTTCCTTTATGTCTGGAGAAAACTCTCCTCTTCCTCAGCTCAATAAACTCTTCAAAAAGCCTCTTGGATCAGCTGAAAAAGCGTCGTCACAAAGCTGAAAACAGCCTGTTTTTCTGAGCTCATCAAACTTTTTGGAGATGCGTGGTTCTCACAGGACGCCGCGCTGCAAACATGTGATGATCTTATAAAACATGAAGCATTGATGAAGATTAAAGCAGCAACAGGATATAAAGGAGTTCGATGAGCTGAAACATCTACAGCAGGAACATGAATCCACAGACAGCAGAGAGAAACACTGACAGGAAACACTTTGCTGATACAGAGTACTTTTACCAGAATACAAGTTTGAATGCAGGACTTTTACTTGTAGTATTTCACAGTGTGGTATTAGTACTTTTACTTCAATAAAGTATCTGAATACTTCTTCTACTGCTGTTTCTGTTATCTGACATTCAGCTGTGGACGCTGTGAAATGTCACCTCTGGCCTCCAGCTGAGGAGGAGTCTTGCATTAAGTGCCTCTTCCTCCACTGTCTTTCCATCTTTCCGTCTTCCTCTCATCACGACATCCTTCTTTCCATATGACGAGCGGGAAGATGGACGACCGAATCGATGAGTTTAGGGATGGCTGAGGAACAGGAGGTATTAATGCACTTTACACAAACGGATGCAGAGGAAGAAAAGTGCAGCTCCACAGAGCTGTGAGGACAGAGACGCTTCCTTCGTCGTCCGGCTGCTGGTCTCTCACTGAGAGTGAGCGATCACAAAGAGAAGATGAGGACAGTTACTAAAAAATCTGAGGAGCGAGGTCAACTGAGTTCATCATCTGTTATTAATGTCTTATTTATCACTAATTAGTCATTTCTAAGCATCATCTTCGTGTTCTCTCTTATTAACAGCTTCTTACTGATTCCACACTGCATTTAAAGCTTTATTAGCAAAATGATTATTCCTCATTGTCCTCTTAACGATCAATGAAACCTGAATATTGATTTATTAAAATACAAAAGCCATTAGTGACAAACTACCTTTAAATATACCACTGATGGAGTACTGTACTGAAGTATAACTCTGAGGTACTTGAGTATTACCATTTTCTGCTACTTCAAACTCAGAGGGAAATACTGTTATTTTCACTTCAATACATTTATTTTGTAACTTTACTAATACTTAATAAAACCCAACTGATCAGTTCTGAAGTATTTTTATCGATTAAGATACATTGTATAAAGTAATACAATGAGCTCCACCTTTACTGCAGCATTACAGCGACAAACATCAATACTTATAATCCTGTATGAACATTATTCTGAACCAGTCTGCATCATATGTACTTTTGATGCTAATACTTTCGTACTTTTACAGAAGTGCATTTTGAATGCAGGACTTTTCTTTCTCAGAGTATTTCAAAGCAGCTTTGAGTGTTTCTTCCACCACTGTCACCCCGTTAATGATTATATTCATATAAATTACTCCATTTAGTACAATTTCTAATGCAGTAACTAATTAAAAAGGACTTCTAAGTTCTTTATTAACCGTTAACGAAGCCATTATTTACAACACACAGACACATTTAAGGTATGTCGTATTATTTCAGGTATTTGATCAGAAGTTCATGTGAGGGCGTCCTGGCAGTCCTGACCTTTCCTGTCCCTCTCACCTGTCCTACACTTTGAAAGTAAGTAAACAGATCTATCATTGCTCCCATTAAAAACTAGTACCCATAAAAACCTGAGGTATAAACTGACGACAGGAAAATAGCTGTTCAGAGGCTTCAGTCAACAATCTGACAGAAAAAATACATTTACTCAAAATCCTCTTACTGATGTGCTTTCAGCCGCATCTCACAGTCTTCATCACATGAGCGCACTTTATATTCAACTACACTGAGGTCACCTGATCACAGGTGAGCCAACTCTATTTGTCGATGACGGCTGTGAGATGCATTTAAAGACTCTGGAAAAAGTCAGTAAATCTTTGCGCCGAGGTCAAGAATGAACTTGAACATTTCGATATTTAACAAGTCTTTTATTCATCAGCTTTGTTTTTTGGCTGTGAGGCAGCTGAACCAGCGGAACAGCAGCAGATCCTGATGCTGCTCCGACGCTCCGCTTCCATGTTGGATCATTGTCCATCTGCTATTTTTACTGCAGATAGACGACAAAAAAGAAAGTGGAGCACGAGTTCACGGCCTCAGATGAAGTCTGAACTGCTAATGAGCAAACGCCTCGACGGGGAGATGAAAAAGATTCGTCTTTGAGAAGATTCAGCCCGTGACAGGAAGTGTTTCCATCCACCGCCGTTTCTGAGCGCTTTCACTTGGAGCACAAATAAAGTGGAAACTCTGAAAACTGAACTGATTTCCACAGTCTGAGTGGGACTGAGAAACTGAATGATGGACTCAAAGCTTCCAGGTTCCAGACTCCTGATGTTGGTACGACAGCAGCGGATGGAAACACATTAATCTGCCTTTGCTTTTGCAGATTTTCTTGAAATTCTGTTTGGATCTGGGTGGAAACGGGACAGTTTGGATCAGCATGAGATTTAAAATGCAGACTAACAACAGAAGCACTCAGCAGGGCAGATAAACATCGAGGCACTATTGAGTTATTAAAGAGTTATCAAAGAACACACACTGATCAGCTTCCACTGCCGAAACATCAAATAAACCTTTGACAAAATGACACGTCCTCTGGTTTCTCGTCCCACCGTCCGCACGAAATGTCAGCTTCGACTCGACTGAAGCTCACGAAGGACGTCCACCGCAGCAGGCCGGCTGGTAAATGTTGACTTCAGTGCAACCGTTTGTGGAAACAAACCGGCCTTCAGTTCATGTTCGGCTGAGCTTCGGCGGCGCCTCAGAACTGCACCGCGCTGGGTGGGATGTCAAACATGGAGGGGTCGAACTGCTGCCCTTTGAACGGGGACCCTTCGGCGTCCCAGCCTTTCTTCAGCATCTCGTGCACCTTCTGTGGAGGAACACGTGTTACACAGGCTCACAAAGACCACAGTGCCATCTAGGGGTGAGTCGAGATGCTGTAACGACCACCAGAGCAGCTCAAAACAACCTGAGGCTGATAGTGTTTCTATTAATATCTTCAATGTCTCAATATTGTCTACAAACCCATAATTATTAACTCTCTGCAGCCTCTTTCACTCATGCGCCATGTTACATTAATCCCTTATGTACAAACAAAATGAAACCTGCTCAGTAAACTATGAAACACAGCGATCGAGCTGATTTTATGCTGCTGAGGAGATTCTTCTCACGTCAGATGAGTCTGCACAAAACGTTTCTTCCCCTCACAGAGCTGGACAAACTGGTTAGAAAACTCCACCAATCCTGCTCAGACCAGGATTTAATGACAGCTGCCACCACGAGTGAACGAATATGAGCTGCAGCACGAGAGCAAACAGGAAGCAAATCAGAGCCACAGCCGAACGTGTCGTCGTTCTGCGTCTGAGTCAGACGTTATTAAAACAGCTGAGATGATGAGACAGATGATCTAATCCTGAACTGTGTGTGTCGTCCACCTCAGCCTGCTGCGAGCGTCTTCCTGCAAACGTGTGAAAATTAGACCGTGTGAACGTGACAAATCATTTGGTCGCAGCTGGAATTGAATCCTGACACCCGGGTCGGCAAAACACAGAGATCTGCTGAACGCCGACGTTGACGAATCCGTTATCTGCAATCACTTGTTAGCAAATATCACAGAACACATTCAGGAAGCAGCCTCTTGTTATTAGACGGAGCTAGCTGTCGCTTCCACCACTGTATGATCAGGAGTGTTGCTCCAGTTAAACTTTTATTCAGCTCATAAACCTAATCCTCGGGGTTTGGATTTAGGTCCAACATGGTGCTGCTCTCGTGGCGGCTCAATGACGTTAAGCCTAATTCAGAAGGCTACACCTGCTTTTTCAAAGCATCAGAAACACATTTAACCAACTGTTAACCGTATTGGGTCAAACTCTGCCGTGTGTTTTCAGTCACTTCTCTCTGGATGAGGTTACAGTCGGCCTCCTGCAGCGAGCTCGTTCCTTCAGTGCTGCACGAACAGGAAACCTGGTTTGTCTTAACGGTGGTGGAGGATTAGATTAGAGCTTGAATTCCCCTGATAGATTTGTGTGCGTATGTGCAGCCGGCTTTCTAATCAGCTTTTAACAAGTATGCACCATCACATCGAAAGAGTGCAGACGGATACGGAACAATGAGACAACTGCAGCTAAACCGAGCGAGCCGCGCTTCCAGAATAATGTCTGAAATCTGACTGGTGACCTGCTCATGAATACGTGGACTTGCAGTGAAGCCACGGGGCTCGTGGCTTCTCAGGTTACCTGCTGACCAGAGTGCATGTAAACACCTGAAGATGTTTGACTCCTCACCATTTCATGACTCTGAGGTTTGCCCTGCAGCTTCTGATGGTAGTCGAAGGTGAGCCTGTCCAGGACGGCGTGCTCGTCCTCACCGACCGTCGCCATGGAGCGCTCGCGGTTAATCTGGTTGATGTCGATCTCCTTCTCTCCTTTCAGCACCGCGCTCCACCAGACCTCGGAGGTCTTACTGAGGGACAGCTGGAAGTCAAACACAGCCGGTTAAATTAAAGGCGGTTCATGTAAAGGTGGGTCACGTGGACGGCGTCATGCGTGCACTCACGACCACACAGCTCCCAGGCTCCAGGCTCCACAGAGAGGTCTCGGTGTTGATCTTGTGAGTGAACTCTCCCTCCATCAGAGTTTTCTCCTCCGATCCCTCCCTCACGCACAGCTTCACGCTGCTGGTCTGCAGGCTGACGCTGACCTGAGGACAGCCAGCGTGACACAACACGAATGAGACAGGGCTGCAGTCACTGCAGTGAAAACGGTGGAGTCCCGTTCGTCAGGCGGTGGAAGGGACGACACTCACCTGTCGGCCTTTAACGACGGTCTTTGGCACGAACACGCGGACCTCCACGTCAGTGTAGTCCTGAGACCAGCTGTAGTTTTCTCTCACCGCCCCGTTGTAACTGTCGGGGTCGCACTGAAACTTGTCCTGACTCCTGAAAAACAGCATGCACACAAACACACGAAATGACTCTCAATCGATGAGAGATCAAAGGTTTTGTGCTCCAATGCCTCACTGATGTCTTTCACATTCATGATTTTGCCCTGGAAGCTAAAATCGGTAAGAATTGTGTAATTTCTTAACTGCAAAACGGACCTAAAAACCAAAACGTGGCACAAAACAGCAAAGCTTTGGCTGTGTAGTTACTGAACTCATAGAAAGAGAGCTAACTGAGACAGCTAAAGGCTAGTCTTGTGAGCTAGCTGCAGCTAGCATTAGCCAAAACTAAAGCTATGTTTAGTTAGCAGTTGTCTGCAAATGGGAAATATCCATTTTGATTAAATGACATTATTCAGTTTCACGTGAATAAATAAAGTGTCAGCTAAATCAAATCATAGCTAAACTCCTGCTAAAGCTAGCTAGCTTAGCATAAAGCTAAGCAGATCTCTGTAGTTGCTGAACTCTCATGAATTTCTTGTGATTTGGTTTTTAAAATACCTCAAAATCACATACTTAAATACCTAAAATTGTACATGAATGTATTCTGATGCAGTATAAATCTTAGAAACAACTGAGCCAAACACAGAAACACCTCTATGAGCTAAAGACTGTAGTTTTGTTCAAACAAAAAGGATCAGAAAGCTGACAGCACACATGTTGTTGGCAAAGTTTAAGATGAAGTTAACAAACGTCTTGTTTTGTCCAACCAGCGGTCCAAAACCCAAATATATCCAGTTTATCATGAATAAGAAAAAGAAAATCAGCACATCGTCACAACTGAGAGGCTGAAATTGGAGAATTGTTGCTGCTGTTCACCCAGCTGGAGACCAGACATGAATATTTCCCGGCTCACTGATTTGATTCCCCAGTAAAAAAAACTGGAGGTCACTCACTTGTCCGCTGAGTTCGTGCCGGCTGCAGCCGCCTGCTCTTCCTCAGGTGTCTGATCTGGAGCGTTGCTGCTGGCGGGCTGAGGGCTGACAGACGCCTCGGCTGAGGCGTCCCCAGCGTCCAGGGAGGACCTCTCCGCCTGCACCTCCTCTGCGCTCCGCTCCTCCGCCCCCTCTGGAGGCTCGGCGGAGATCTCCAGCTCCTGAACTGCCGGAGGAACGCACTGACTCTCCTCTCGCTTTTGCAGCTCGCTCAGCTGCCTCTCTCTGTCGTGATCTGCCATCTTCTCAAACAGCTTAAACGTCTGAGGAAGGAATAAAAGATGATCACAGATCAGGACGTGAGCTTCATTGATCCATGTATCATCAATCAGTGATGAAGAGAAATTAAAACAAATCTGTGGTGCTGACTAATTCCCTTAAAATATACTGAATTCAGTCCAACAGGAAGGACACAACAGTCCTTCCTGAAGATGTCTGTCTGACGTGTTTGTCAGAGGTGTTCATGATCACTGTGGAGGATGCAGCTTATGGTGCTGTTTCTGTTATCCTGCTAACCGTTATTGATAGAAATAGCGGAGGCAAACCAACAGAAACACCTCTCTATCGATCAGTAGAGGCAAATAATATGAACACAGGTGTTCAGACTGTGACTGAACTGAGAGAAGTCGCTCTTTGACATGTTGCATGGCCCTGAAAACATCGAACATGTTGACAAACTTCACCTTAAACACCATCTTCTCCGCCACTCCGGGAGGGAAGCCCATCTTGTCGTTGGGACCTGACAGCAGGCGATAAAAGTCTGTCTTGCGGTACAAAAACCCAAAATAGACCTGCAGAAAGTCCTGGATGTTTCCAACGTGCTGCAGGATGCCGAGCAGAGCGTTGTCGTACATCTCTGTCATCTGCAGCGGCGACGCCATGGCGGCTCTCAACGTTTCTCCGTGTTCACAAACCTTTAAAGTGTCCCTGCCGACAATTTACGGAGCAAAACAAGCAGACTCTGTCAGGAAATATAAGTTAAGAAATAAGTGGGACCTGCTGGGTAACGTTTCTTAACGTCTGTGTTCCTCGCCACAGACTAATAATAACACTTCCGGTCCTCTATTTTCAAAATAAGTTCACTATCTCAAAAGATAGGTATAGTTTGAGTAAATTGGTAATAATTTAAACTAAATATTAAACACAAGTGTGTAGTATTGTATAGTGTATATTTTAATATGGGTAGCAACCGCTGTAATAGATTTACCGAGAGTTAGTCTGTCTCTATATTATTTCCTTTTTCTTTATCCGGTTGGTACGGATCAACAGTTGTCCGGCGGAAACAGATACCTAAAAGTCGAATAAACAGTTCCTGTGTACAGACAATTTCTCTGAAAAATAGCAATTGCACCATTTTGACAGGACCAATAATCATTACAGTGTTGAAGTTTTAATCATAAGTTATAATAATAACGTCAGTGAAACAAAATCGACTTACAGAAAATTGTGTAAGCTCAATTAGTTTGTCCGCCCCAAACATTTTAATACGCAAAAAAACATGGCGGCGTCCTTGAGCAGCACAGGCAGCGTGAGGCTACTGGTAAGAAAAGCAATATTTGAACGTTTAACACTTTTCTGTGAAGTCATGTTAACGTTGAACATGTCGATGTGCTTTAGTTAATTTAGGTATGGAGTCTGAGATCATGTTTCTTGTGAAGTTAAAGAGTTTAACCGACCAGTAGCTAACAGCTAGCTTCGGTGTCATGTCTGAAACTTAACGCTACCTCAAAACGTTTGATACCTCTGAGTTACTCACTTTAAACACCGTCTAACAGATAAGTGTTTCTGTGACACAGATGACAACTTATGGTGTGTTAAAATGCACTGAAACTGGCATAACTAACGCTAAGCTAACGACTTGGCTCCGTATCAGACTATCATGGGGCCGAAAGGCTACAGATTCACTGTGTGGTAATCTACGTCTATGTAGAAAACATGATTGTTAATACCAATACAATATAGTTTTAAGGGCGCTGTTGTTTTCCTACATGTTGTTCTCAAGTGGTGCATTTTACTACATGAATGTGTGCTGGATCAAACTACCATGATGTGGGCTTAATGTGGGTCTACAGCTCATTTCTTCCCGGAGCACCACAGTGGTTCATCTGATGGGTTTTACTCTCTTGCTGTTTCCTCTGTTTTCTCTGCAGGGTGTCTTAGCCCGGTCCGTCTCATTATGCAGCTCCTCTGGAAGCAGAAGCCTCCATGTCACTGCAGTGTGCTGCAAGGTAAACCCTGTGCTCCAGACGTGGTCATAGTTAACCGTCTGGCTGTTGTAATGTGTGTCTTGACTTTTAAGACTGCTGTACCAAAGGTACTCAGAGGATGGGTTCACATTATTTCAAGTCTGTCTTAAAACATCCTATCAGCACCTTCGGTGAAAGACATGTGAGGACAAAACAGAGCCACAGACCACATTCTGTGCAAAAGACATTGCTAAGATCAGCTGAAGCTCATAGATGAAGCTTTATCAGGAGGAGTCAGACAGCTGAAGGACATCTCTTCCAAAGTAACGTTCATTTTAGTCCCGTCTGCCTCGCCACAGACCTTCTCTACACAGACTGGTTCACTGACATTTGCGTCTCTATCTTTCCTTCTCTTTTGTTTTCCAGAATCGAGCAGCTCGTGTCCGCATTGGCAAAGGAGACAGACCTTTGACCTACGAGGAGGTGCTTCACCCTCATCAGATTGGCCACCGCAAAGGATGGTTGTCACATCATACCAGTGAGTGTGACCAAGCTCTTTGAAGAGCACTTTGAATTGAAAATCACCCTGATTTCAGCGGTCTAAAGAGCAGTGGGGGCTGTGTGATTCACCTGTATGTCTCAGGACTTCTCTCCTTCCTGTTTCAGGTAACCTCAAAGGAGAAGAGGGCGCAGCTGAGCGTACCATGGAGGACATGTTCATAAGGCGTTTCATGTTCGGGACCTTCCACGCCTGCAAGGCCAATGAGCTCGTGATCAAACGGCGTGGCAACCTGCTCGTAGTGTGCGCTGTAATGTTGCAGAAATTACCACCACCTAAGTATTACTTCTTAATCGGTTATTCGGAGGCACTGCTGTCGCACTACTACAAATGCCCCGTCAAGTTAGAGATTCAGACGCTGCAGGATAAAGCTGTGTACAAGTACCTCTGATGGAGCTGCGTACTGCTAATACTACGTGTTTCTGTTAGAGACAGTGTACCATGGGAGGGATTTTGCTCCTGTTTAAATTGTGGCTTTGTTCCCGTCTCCATTCCTGCTCACAGCGATGATGTCTTCTGATTTCAGTCTCCCCAAAAGGACGTCATAAGTTTTCAAAAGTTTTCAGTCTTTGTGCTTTTCTGAAATGAACTCAGAATTAAAGGAAATACAATCATGTGTGTGCCACTGAAACATTAGACCTTAAAATGTTAAACATATCTAGCAGACAGATAGTTTAACATGCTGTCTGTGTGTTTGGATCACAGTTCCAGTTCAGTCTACTCCTCTGACCTACAGTGTGTATATATACAGTCACATTAAATAATGCCATTTTCCACGTGATTTATAGCCGAAGCTACACCTTGACAGGTTTTAAAAATACACAAAACTCAACAAGAAAGCAGCACAAAACAAACAAACAGTAAGACTTCCACACTGTTCTGGTCAGGCAACATTTCAGGCTTCATCTGAGGATCGACCGGCGCTACAATCAGTCTGATAAGTCTGATCTGTTGCATCGTAGTCCGCAACATTTACACCATTTGTTTCCTCAAATGTCAGACAGCCAGTCTGACGATAAAGTATGTCTACTGATTGAAGGCTGTTAATGTAACTTCAAATAAAGTAAAACCCAACTCATAGAAACAGTCCCTGTAAAGTGCTCTTATTTTATTTTATTGCTTTGAAATAAATCGCCTGAAAATGTGCTTTTAGCTGATGTTTCTTAGAGAGACATGACAAATGCATTTCAGTGATTTTTTTGATTTATTATTAATTTCATCACAGTGCAAATACATTCACATTTAAAAAGGCACATGAGGCTCGTCAGTGCAAATACGAGGCGCCCAGGATTAAAGCGTCACCATGTGAAATTTCCCTCAGCACTTTTCCATCCTCCACTTTAAAAAGGCTCTTTACAAATATCATTAATACTCAATGCAAAACATCGTCATAAAGAAATTTAAGAAGAAGAACTTAAGAAGTTGTCACATGACACATCAAATTATGTCCACTCAGACTTTCTGTCTGAACGTCTTTCACCGGACGTGCTGCAGAGATCAAAGCTCAAAAACACTTGAGGTCAGAGCTGCTCTCCACATACATTCAGATGGTTTTACATTTTGGGAAATCTCTCAGAGAGATGGATGACAAGACTGATGACAAACAGAGTGTTTGCTCTCAAAGACAAAATGTGGAACTGTTCCTTTAGAAATGATGGGATGAACGACAGCTGCAGCATCAAACATTTGGCTGAGTATTTTTTACCAATAAAACTTTCGATCTCCACGTCAACAAACGTCGGAAACATTTCTGTTTCTGTGAAACGGATCAGATGCCATTTTAAACCCTGAACGCTGCATAGAACAAACTAAGTTTATAGTGCATTTTATAAGCAGAAACAAACAAAAGCAGACTGGGAGGACTCAGTCCAATCTGCACAAGACGAACAAGGAGGAGTTTTCTTAAAAGAATACGTAATCAGCTAAAAGTACGAAATATTTGAGCCCAGCTCAGAAAAAAGAAATCATTTTCACAGCAGACATTTTGACGTGTCAGAGGAGGAAAAGCACAGCTGTCGTTAATAATGTTAAAGGAAAAGTTTGGCATTTTGGGAAATATGCTTATTGGGCCGAGCTAGGCTAGCTGCTTCTATCTTTATGCCAAGCTAAGCTAACCGGCTGCTGGCTCCAGCGACATATTTAGCCAAGAGAGTGGTCTCATTCTGTCCATCTAATCCTCAGTAAGAAACATTGTGCAGATTAAACAAACAGGCTTTACGCTATGTTACACTAACTGTCTCCTGGCTGTATCTTCACGTTTAGCATTACAGACGTGAGAGTCGCATAAATCTAAAAAAAACTTGCAAGAAAGCAAATAATCGCATTCATCAAAACGTTAAACTGCTCCTTTAAGCTTAAATACGTCTCTTTAGAGGAAACTGTCACGTTATTAGCAGCAGAATTAGGCCTAACAGAAACAGCTTTCGTGCTAATTTAAGCTAACCGGCTGCTGGCTCCAGCTTCATATTTAACAAACAGACGTGAGAATGGTTCAATCCTCTCATCCAACACTCAGCAGGAGACCAAAGAGGTGCATTTCCCAAAATGTTGAACTTTTCTTTTAACAATGGCTCCGTTCTGTTCAAGGGTCCCTGTAAACCATGAAAGTGAGCGCAGAACCAGGACCCTGAACCTGAGGCAGCTCGACAGATTTCAGGCATCATGCACGTCATTATTTCCACCTGAGCTTTTCCGTCTGAGGCACGTCAAAATTTCACAGTAGGAAACATTTTGAAAGAAGCCCCTCCGACTCTCACACTTGGTAAATGTTGCCTGAACGGGAAGCAGGCCGCCGGGCAGCGCCTCAGCTTCTTTACTTGATGTCGCGGCAGCTGTCGCCCTCGCAGGACTGGAGCTTTATGAGCCGCTGGTTCATCGCCTGCAGGACGACGGGATCCACCTTCTTCACGATGTTCTCCAGCTGGTGGGGGTCCAGCTTCAGGTTGTACACCTCTACAAACGACTGGGGACACAAAGAAGAAGAAGGGACGCTGAGCTTCATCTGTTTCCACACTCCCACATGTGCGTGTGTCACCAATGTACCAAACACGACAAAGCTGCACCTCGCTGTCGGCGAACTCGCAGTACTGAAGGTTGTGCTCGCCGTCGAGGGTCCGGACGCAGGCGTAGGTGTTGTTGTAGGCGTCTTCGCACACGCAGTCTGGGAAACATTGCTGAAGAAGTGCTGAGGCGTCAGTGATGGGATGCAATTACATTTACTCAAATTCTGTACTTACGCACAAATTCAAGGTACTTTTACTTGAGTATTTCCATTTCATACAACTTTACACTTCTGCTCTACTACATCTCAGAGAGATCATCCCCCTGCTGTCCAGTGAAAACCACGTATCTCCAGATGTGTTGAATGTTGGTGCTAAACTGAAGGATGAAGTGCTCCTTTATTCTTGTGGCAGATACTCACGGACAGTCCCGGGCCCAGTTTGGGACACGCAGGGTCTGTTGTAGGATGTCCCTCTCCGGTGTATTCAACCAGGAAAAAGGGACGTGCGGTGCCGTTCCGCAGCGATGGGGCCTGACAGTCCGACAACTTAAAGTTAGTACAGAAGAAGTAAACTCTGGGAAAACACTGAGGTCCATTTAAAGAAACAGCTGACCATCTGAGGGAGGAAAGACTGTCCGTCCACGTTCACAGTCGACAGGTTGACGCCAGATATGTCCAGTATGGTGGGAGCCAGGTCAATATTCAGCACAGGAGCCTGAAGACAGAGTTAAAAACACACCGAGACGGAGGATTACAGCCAGTTTTCAGCAGCGTATCTGTGTGTGAGTGTGTGTCAACGAAGGACGGCGTGTGACCTGCAGCGTCTGGTTCGGTTTGATGCCAGGACCGCGGACCATGAGCGGGATCCTGATGTCAAATTCGTACAGCTGCCTCTTGTCGATGGGCAGCGAGAACTGACCTGGAACAGTGAAGGCAGCTGATTACTGAGAGGCGGCTCACAGACAGGAAGTACACCGGACGACCTCACACGAGGGCCGGGGGCCGGGCTTCGGCCGGAGCGGGTTCACACCTGTGTGGTAGCCGTTGTCCGAGGTGTAGAAGATGTAGGTGTTGTCCAGCTCCTTTATGCTGTCGAGCTTCTTGACCAGCAGCTCCACCATGTCATCGACGGAGAGCAGAGTCTGCCACCTGAAAGCACGTCAGCCGTTCTTTAAGTGTTTAAAGGCTACGATCCAAAAATCTAAATATGTAATAAAAAGCGTAAAAAGTATTATTACTTAACAGCCATTAAAATACTGAAGTTTGCAACTTTTAAGTATATAAAAAGTACACAGAGTATGTCACAGCTGTAAACTGTAAATCTTTCAGTCACTTCAGTGTCTGACTTTCTGTCTTTGGTGCAGAATCTAAACTGATTTCTAACATTTCGTTGTCAAAGTGAGATTCATGACAGGCGGACAGGCGTCAGTCGCTTTGCTGACTCGTGTATTTGTACCGCGAGAACGTATAAAACCTGTAAAACCAGTAAAAGCTCTCTGCAGCATTAAACTTGGCTGATCTGCTGTGTTTCTTCATGGGTTCACTTCAGGTTTGACAAAGCAGATTCTTATCAGTGTGGTTTGATGTAATCAATCAAAAAAGAGTGCATATACTCCAGTACTTTAAGTCCCATTTTGAGGTACTTGCACTTTACCGTGCTACTCTGTACTTGCACCACAACACCTTTGCAGAGTCAGATTAACAATACAAAATAAAAGCATATTATTATTATGTATAAAAATAAGATTTATAGAGAGCTGTGATTCTGCATTAAGTAGAATACAGTCATATACTGAAGTGGGCCATTCTTATTCACAATAAGTACTTCAAGTACCGTTTCCTGTATGCGTTGTCCAGGAAGGTGAGGGAGCTGCTCGGCATGGGGTTGACGGGTTGACGCAGCAGCCAGTGTTTGTCCTGACACAGTGGAGAAGACGCTTAAGAGGACAGACATCAAATGCAATAATGTTTGATGTGAACTCGCACAAACCTTCCCTGGTTTGTCAAAGCTCCCGTCTCGAGGAGCTTTAACATCGCCGAACTCCTTCTGGTACTGCGGAGCTGCCGTCCAGGGGGAGTGAGGAGCTGGAGGAGACAGCATGAGGAAGAACGGGTGCTGAGGGCTCCTGTTCTCCAGGAAGGACAGGGACCGGTTGGTCTGGATGGAGGAACAAACCGAGACACCACAAACTTCACATCCGGTTCAAACACGGAGGGAAACTCGGAGAAACCGCGATCAGATATCAGGAAGAAAACAGCTCGTTAAAGATGGTGGGAGGACATAAAGTGAGCGAGCTGCAGGAGCAGGAGGGCTGAGCGTTTGCTGCATCTGTGAGTCATTATCACACCAGGACATGTACCAACAACTGGTCACACGCTGCTGAATGCACGTTATGAGACGTGAGTAATGCTCAAAGCACCACTGCATCTAAATGCTGTCTCACAGAGGTCTGCAGAGGACTTTATGGAGGCGCAGCGCCAAGTCGAACCCTTAAAAACTGCATTTCATGACATTCCTTGCTGCTGGTAAAAGCATTACTGCAGTTCATCACCAGCCAGCAGTGCAGGTGACAGACAAAGTTGAGCTCTCATAAACTATATTTAAAGCAGACAGACTCATGTGTCACCTGATGGGGATGACGTGCAGCAGACTTCACACATTTCAATAAACACACAAAGACACCAAACGTCTGTCTCCACGCGAACTCTCGGCAGCGCAAATACTCAGAAACCAAACGACCTTCACAGTATTAGCCTGTTTTCTTACATTTTTAGTACCATCGAGTTAATGATTAACCTCTTGCACTGCTGACTGGCTGACAAACAAGACTTTTTACACACTTTACAGTTTGATGACAGCAGCTGATTTAGGCAATTTGAAGGGGGTATACTCACATAAATGTGCTCGCTCACACGCTCAGAGTGTGATGACTACTTACTATGAGGTCTGTGAGGTAATCCTCTCCATAACTGTCCCCGTGCTTCTCTTCTTTGCCGTTGACTGACAGCGTGTAGTTGTAGTACTGCGAGTTCCCCACCTGTAACCATACAGCACAGGCTGTGACGGCACAAGTACCTGCAAATGTAGTACTCTGTGTGTGTGTGTGTGTGTGTGTGTGTGTGTGTGTGTGTGTGTGTGTGTGTGTGTGTGTGTGTGTGTGAGACTCACCAGTGCATGCCACTGGTCCCAGCCAGGTGGAACATGACCAACGTCTCCTCCGTCTTTCTTACCGTACTGACAAAAGGGGAAAAAAACAGTTAAATAAGTCACAAACCTGAGAAACTGTGTGACAAGACAGAGAGACTACAGCCACGAGCTAAATGCTAAAGGAGCATGCTAACATGCTCATAGTGACAATGCTAACATATGTTTAGCATGCTCACCATCATAGCTGCATGCTAGCATTTGCTAATTATCAATATGAAAGCACTGAAACTGATGAGAAAATGACTCAAACTGTCCAATATGAAGCTCTAACAGGAAGTTGTGGTGCTGACAGTGCTGCGACACCCCCACCCTCAGGCGGCTGAGCTCGTCATACTTGTAATCTTCCTTGCTGTTGCAGTAAATGTCTCCTGGTCCTCATCACTCACAGTATCTTTAATAAGTTAATAAGTGTTGTGTCTGTTGTGGCTGCAGCGATGGACTTAGATAAACTCTCCAGCATCATCCTGCTGCACTGCTGAAGGGGTAAAAGAGACAGGGCTCCTGCGCTGTGGGCCCCACCGCTCCCTTTAACCTCTCTGCTCAGCTCCTACACAGGGTGAACCGAGGGGGATTAAGTGGGTGTAGATTGTGTAGATGAACCCACCAGCGATAGCTTTAGAGGGCGTAGCTACACCCTGATTCATAGCTAAAGTCTGTGCCTTGTCATTCTGAAAGAGTGACAGCCGGCTTTGCCAAAAACAGGCTGTGAGCTGGTGAAAGGGTGAACCCGCTCATAAAGCAGGACTGCGTTCCAACCTGGTTGAGGTATTTCCCGGCGAAGAACGTCTGGTACTTCTGCTTGCTGAGGAAGACGGGGAAGGCCTCCGACTCGGGGCCTTTCTGCCACAGGGCGCTGGAGCAGTTCCCGGACAGGGAGTTGTTCCTCACCTCGTGGTTGTGGGGGTACCGACCCGTCAGAATGCTGCTCCTGCTGGGGCAGCACAGCGGCGTGACCGTGAACTTCACGGGGGGGAGGGAAGGAAGCGAGCGCAGCCACGGGGGAGGAAGGGAATAGAGGAAGAGAGGGAGGAAAAAGATGATGAAAAAGAAGCGTGACAGTGAGGAGGGGAGGATGTGCAACTCAGTTTCAACATCTTCAAACTGTGCAGCAGTGGAACAAGACTCAAACACAAGTGACAGAATACTGTGGAAATACTCCATCACAAGTTTAAACCTGCAAACTTTCACTCATCTTGTTTTTAATGCAAAACTTTAATCTGAAAAGCGACTGCAGCTGCTGTAAAAGGTGAACGATCTCGCTGTGAATACTCAGTACCAGATTCAGCACTCAGCACAGTAAATGTACTCACAGCATTCACGAACGTTGCTCCTGCTTCTCCGATCAGAGCTTTGGTTTTCTTCATCGGGGTCTGAGGAACAGACAAAGGGACGGACAGTGGGTGAACTGAGCAGCTTCATGAGCGCGAACAGACATTATGAACTCATTATGACTCCTTTAATTAACGCACTGTGCTTTGTTCTAGATCTGATCTATTAGTCGATTGATTGATTGATTTCATTCAAATACGCCTTTGCAGGCCTTCACAGCTCCAGTGATGGGGGGCTGCTCGGTCGGCCCGCCTCTCTGGTCCACTGAAATATCTCATCAGCTGTCTCCAGAGGATGAATCCCTCCGACTTTGGTCATTTCCTCAAGAGTCCGACACTTTGGTTTGTGAGCGAACGCCTGCAAAACTACTAATACTACCAAGTCTCTTCATTTATTCTAAAAAATGAGAAAGAACAGCAGCAAATCCTGACATTTAGGAAGCTGGAACCAACAGATGTTTGACTTTACTGCTGCTCTGCTGCTTTGAGGCAGTTTTCTGTCGATCAGCTGCATTGATTGATGTCTTCTTTTATTCACACCGGACGGCACACAGACACCACGGCAGAGCAGTGGACCTGCACAGTCCAGCTTCAGGCTTCTGTGTTCATATAATTTAGATAATGGGGTGATAAAAACACCATAAAGTGACTCTAAACTGAACACCTGATGTTCTGCTCAAAGGCAGGAGCCTGACAGCTGCGTTCAAACTCACCAGAAACTCCTCTTTAGGATCGATACAGGTGATTATTATGAGGAGGGTCCACTCACCATCCCCCCCAGCTCAACATCCTGGTCGTCAGCGACGATGAGGATAACGTTGCTCGGTTTGGCGCTCGGTTCCGCACACCTGACGCAGCAGGTGAGCAGCGCCGGCAGCAGCGCGAGGAGCGCGAGGGCTGCCGGGTGCGCTCTGTGCCGGGTCCTGGTCGCTCCTGGTCCGCTCCTCACAGCTGCCATGAGGCCTCCTGAGCACCGGGCCCACCGCCACACACACACTCACACACACCCACACACTCACACACACCCACACTCCCACTCGCGCGCTCCGTCCAGGAGGAGTTTCGCTTCCTGGTCTGCGGCAGGATGAGGGTTCGGATGCGTGCGTGCGGGCTGATGGACACACTGAGCTTCTGTTTGAGGAAGTGGAGTCGACAGCTGGAGTCATGTGATCAGACAGATTGGGAGGAGTGAAGGCGGAGAACACGCTGCTCAACACGGACTTCACTCAACTTATCGATCCCTGACCGGCCCGCCCTCAGGGATCGATACCGAGCCAATACCGATACGTTCCGTTATATTATAATATACGGTGTTAGATCATATCATGTTGTGTTATATTATAGCATCTTTAATCCAGTGTAGGGATCCATGAATAAAAAGTGCACAAATCTACTCTTTTAATATATTAAACTGTCCTATATCCTATTATTATCCTTCATTATACCATATTGAACATACATTAAACTGTGTAATGTGTTTAATTATTTTATTTTATTTTATTTTATGTCGTAGTCAATCCTATATAGGAAGCAATTATTTTAGGATATTCAAAGCCGTTGTCCATATTTCAGAGTTTTAAAAATCAATGTAATGGACTTATTTTTCACAGAAACATAGAGCATTTTAGTTATGTGTAGTTAACGTGAGCTGGTTATGTTCTGAGTTGGAGATTTTACAGTTTGAGAAATAAACTTGTCTTTTCTCTGATGAACAAACATTGTAGTGGAGACACTTTTTCCAATTACCTCAAACATGCAGTAAACACACATGTAGCTCGTCCAGTTTATCCATCTGGCTCTAAGAGACTTTAACAATGACTTTCGTTTTCGGGGAAAATGAAACCTAAATGTCAACAGGAGGATCTGAAACCAGTTCAACACGAATACTTAAATGCTGTTTCCCTTAAAGCTTAAAAGAGCTTTAAGTTACTGTGGATCAGTTCATCCTTTCAGAGTTCATATTAATGACAAAAACCGAACCAGAAGATGACATTTCTTTTTCTGTACAATAAAATCTGATGAGAAATCAGATTCAACATGCCTTAAGTCCTGTTATGGACATTTTGCTGTAATTCAGGCTGTGTTTGATATCTTTGGGGTTGTGTGAGAGTCTGTAGATTAACTCGAGGTTCCTATGAGCTGCAGAGGTTATAATGTACCAACGCTTCTTGACTCTCTAGAGAAATTCAAACAGCAGCCCATTTTCTGTGTGAAGCCCAGAGATTCATTTGCAAATCATCTCTCACAGCATGCAAAAAAGAGTACATAATAATAATAATAATAATAATAATAATAATGAATTTGTACAGCCAAGTGCTTCACATAAAGCAAAAAGATTAGATTAAATTAAGATTAGAAAGAGAATACAGAGAATGTAAGGCAGCAGATGGAATAATAATCATGTGTTTTTTTCTGCACTGTTCACGCTGAGGTGTCGTACACGCAGGTAACAATCAGTCAGTGCGGTCACGCCTCAGCTGCTGCTTGTCAAAGCATGAAATGAGCTGAGGGCGTTCTGCTGGATGATAACAGCCTGTGCTGGAGGTTATCTTTGGTGACTGCAGACAGCTCATCATCTTCATCATCTCTGCTGCGAAGAACCAGCTCTGTGTCCCCAGGTGTTCAGCCACATTCAATAAGGGGAAAGTACATCCACTCAGTTACTGTCATTTAGTACAATTTTTAGGTACTTGTACTTTACTTGAATAAAATATATATATTAAAAATGAAGCCAGTGGTTCCCGACTTTTTTACCCTTTTCAGGTTAGATGTTAGATGTTCCACCAAACTTATAAACTTCAATGATTTTGTCATTTAATTATTTTAGATCCAAGGAGGAACTTTTCCTTTTCCTTTTTTTTTTTAACAGAAAATAAAAATAGAGAAAATTAAAGATATTAGGAGGTAGCCAGTCGATGATTTGATTTGCTGCAAAAAAATGTGAGATATTAAATAAAAATGTAGACTGACGGCAGCATCTCCTTGTTTATGATTTGCAAACTTACACAATCACACACAATCAAAAAATAAGGAAATAAATAATGTGAGTGCACCCAGCAGCATCTCTATGTTTTTGGTCCCAATGTTCATTTATTCAGTACGAATGCAATATTTACACGAATGCAGAAAAATATTGAAAATAAAAAATTGTCTTTGAGTGTCTGCAAACATCTATCTATCTATCTATCTATCTATCTATCTATCTATCTATCTATCTATCTATCTATCTATCTATCTATCTATCTATCTATCTATCTATTTGTTTGTCTCTCTGTTTGTTGTGAGTGCAGGTATCAACTGATGTCAGTTATTTCAGAATGATTACACATAACTCTTACTCATCATGAGCATATCTGCTCAAATCACAGCTAACGTTTATATATTTTTTTTCTTTTTTGTAATGGCATTATTGGACTTCCATACCCGGAAGCTCGGGCGTACGGCGCGCTGTTTGCACTCGGAACTATTTTGGTGACGAGCAGGTGGAGCCGGCGTACCTTTCCAGCTGCATCCGGTTGCTGTGCGCGATGTGGTTTTCTGTCCCACTAAACTGCCTCAGAAAGTGGATTCCGTTACGTGAGACCCCTTAACTTACCCGCGTCGTAGTGTTTTATGAATATTTATTACTTTTTTAATGATAAATAACTTAATAAAAGTTAGCTAGCAGCGAAGAAGTGATGTATGTATGACAGAAGTCAACAGAGCTAATGTCAAAATTAGCCAGAAACAAACAAAACATGTCGTGACGTATTAGCAGGCTTCGGTACCGGCGTGTTGTCAGATGCCTTTCTGAACCAGAGAGTCGAACATGGTGCCATTAAAGAGAAGAAAGGTCGCCTCCTCTCATACTGGGAACACTGGGAGTGACTGCGAGGGACGTGAAGTGCCAAACCAGTTCCCTCAGGTTGTTTTATTCCTGCTGGAAAGGAAAATGGGAGCCAGTCGAAGAGCTTTTCTCTCTCAGCTCGGTCGAAGAAAAGGATTTCAAGTGGAGGATTTGTTCAGGCAAGATGAACCTTAATACCTTCAAGTGTGTAGTACAGATAAATACCTTTAAAGGTACTTTTATTTCCCCCTTTACTTACATTTACTCAAGTACTGTGCTTCTGTACACATTTGAAGTATGGAAAATTAATTTCCTGTTAATCAAATAACTAATTAATTAGTTAAAGCACTAGTTTGTGGCGTCTCAGCCTGCGTCCTCATGCTGAATGTTGTCTCTTCACAGTCAAAGCGTCTCACACGTCATTTCTGAGAACAACCGTGGCGACGAGGTCAGAGCGTGGCTCGACTCGCAGGTCAGAGGTCATACGCCCGTTCACCTGCTGGACGTCAGCTGGTACACTGAGAGCATGCGTGCAGGACGGCCCGTTGACATACTGGACAGACACAAACTGCAGGTACGTTTCACCTTGAAGTGACTTCATGTCGATGAATGCGAAGGACACGTGACGTCCTCCTCTGCTCAGACTCGCACGCCGTGCTTCAGCTGATGGAGGTGAGGGTGGAGGTGTGTGTGACGGACGCAGTCCTGAGCTTTCGGTTGGTGTTTAACGGCTCTGTGTCTTTCAGGAGCAGCCGACTGATGAAGCAGAGGTGTTGGTGTTCTCCGTCCCCAGCTACGCCTGTCAGAGACGAACCACCCTGGACAACCATAACAGCGTCCTCACTGTGTGTCCCCCTGCAAACGCTCACACTGCAGCACTGAGAGTAGCTCAAAACATGGCTTGCTCTAACGCTGTGTGTCCTGTCTCAGGACGCTCTGTCCCTCCTGGCTGAAAACGCTGAGCTCAGCGAAGACGACGGGCGAGGCGTCGCCTTTCGACGGGCCGCCGCCGTGTTGAAGGCTCTGCCCGGGGCGGTGACGGACATGACGCAGCTCAGAGGGCTGCCCTGCCTTGGAGGACATTCGCTCAGAGTCATCAAAGTCAGTCCAAAACGTCCCTTTTAAGCCTCTTTCTGAGCTTCTTTTGGCTAATTTATGCCACTCGAAGATCATTTGTTTTTTCTTGCAGGAGATTTTGGATAATGGAGCATCAAGTGAAGTCGAATCCACGAAGCAGTCGGAGCGCTACAAAGCTCTGAAGGTCTGTTTGCACATAAATTTGATGCTCTAGATTTGGTCCTGTGTCCAGGTGTCAAATCCTTCATGTTTTGGTTGATTTTATAGGAGTCATTCAGTTGTTGGTGCATCTGTGTGTCTCATTAGCACCACCTAGTGGCCAGTCTGGAGACATTCTGTATTTACTGTACTGTTTGTGTGTCTCAGGCTCATAGATCTTCTTCCTCTGAGCTCCATTAAAACACATCAGTGAGCCTCACGGTTGTTCCTTCATCACCATGAACACAAACACACACACACACACACACACACACACACACACTCAAAAAGCACCAAATGTGGATCCATCCGCCACTGAAAGAAATTATTGAGCTTTTCTTTTAAAAAATTAATGTGAATATTTGTGAGTTTCTTCAGTCTGAAGCGGTGGCTTCAGGGTTGAGGCTGCAGACTGGAAGTCGGGAAATATTCAAAATGGAAGATTAAATTTGTCTTTTAATGGGATTTGAATGGTAAATGCTGTCAGTCTGTTCGTTTGAACAAACCTTTAAAGTGATGGTGAACTCGTTAAGGTGAAGTGTGCGTTTCAGGTCTTAACGGGTATTTTTGGAGTCGGAGCGAAAACAGCAGATCGATGGATCAAAGAGGGGATTTGCGACCTTCACCAGTTACAGGATTCGGGCCAAACGCTGAACCGGACGCAGCGAGCAGGTGAGTGTCTCTGCGCTCACGCTGCCTTTCATCTCGTCTCCCTCTGATCGAACGCCTTCTCATCTTTCAGGCCTCGATCACTACGACGACCTCAGCCGGCCGGTCACGAAGGCAGAGGCCGACGCCATCGGTGAGGTCGTGGAGGCAGCCGTCGCGTCCGTGTTACCGGGCGCACGTGTGACTCTGATCGGAGGATTCAGGAGGTGAAAGAGCAAACGTCCAGTTTTCTGACCCTCCAGGATGAATGAGTGTGAATGAGTAATTAAAAGTTGACCTCAGACTTTAGTGGAAACATCACAGCCGCCTCTGTCTGCAGGGGGAAGCTGACCGGCCATGACGTCGACTTCCTGATAACACACCCAGAGGAGGGCCGAGAGGTGGGGCTGATGCCCAAAGTGGTGTCCTGGTTGGAGTCACGGGTAAACCCCCTCAGGATGCCTCGTTTCGATCATCTGGACTCGTTCTCAGCGCACAGAGGTTCTAAGAACAGCTCTCTGTCCCTGCAGGGCTTCCTGTTGTACCAGAAAACCACGAGGAACTCTTACCTGGAGTCTAAGACCGGTCCTGGCCGGCCCTCCTCCAACATGGACCGCTTCGAGAGGTGTCTGTCCATCTTTAAACTGACCGAGGAGGAGAGAGGAGGGAACGAAGAGACGAAGAGGCAGAGTCTGAGCACGCCTGATCCAGATCCACAATCACACGCTCAGATCCACCGAGGCGGACCGGACGCGGATCAGACAAAACCTGCAGAACGCGGGCCGTGGAGGGCCGTGAGAGTGGACCTGGTGGTCTCTCCCATCAGCCAGTTTGCCTTCGCTCTGCTGGGGTGGACGGGGTCAAAGGTGAGCTCTCAGAAAAGACGCAGACCAGATGTTCCTCAGCGAACAGCCTCACGCTGACTCCATGTCCTCCACAGCTGTTTGAGCGGGAGCTGCGGCGCTGGGCAGCCCACGAGAAGACCATGTCCCTGAGCAGCCATGCCCTGTATGACAACAAACAGGTACACACACTCCTCACACACACACACACACACACACACACACACACACACACACACACGCCATGTTCCATCTCTGCCCTTCTTTAGCAGGATGTCGTTTTTCTGGACTCTTGCAGAAACGTTACCTGAGAGCGACGTCAGAGGAGGAGATATTCGCTCATCTTGGTCTGGAGTACATTCATCCGTCAGACAGAAACGCCTGAGCTCCTACAGGAGGGCGGAGCAAGCAGCACGTGAGCATCAAACCTGGAGGTTCAGCGTAGCATCAGCCATGTTTTTCTATGCGTGTGGGCGCCGCGTAGGTGCCTCAGGTGCAGGTGAGGCGATGAAACAGTTTGTCAGAGAGTTTAGAATTCTATGAGACACGATTTTACAACTTCACGGAGATTCATTGGCAGTTATTTTATCTGTTGTACGGAAGCCCTGAGAGGCAAAACTGTGGTGATGCATTTTCTAAGTCTGATGTAAATTTTCTCTCCTGTGTTTCTGAGTTAAGAGCAGGTCAAAAAAAAGTTTTTTCCTGAATAATCTTTCAAGCTGAGCTTTAAAGTGTTTGTTGTTGTCATGCTCATTTTGGCCACAAGAGGCTGGCGAGCATCACCTACGGAGAGAGAGAAGTTTACCTTCAGGGCTTTCACAGAAAGTCAAAGGGTTCATTTTAACCAGGATCTTCTCCTAAAACTAAAACTAAGTGGTTTTGATGCCTAAATCAAAATTTAAAACTCAAACTGCAGCTTTGACTTTTAGTTTTACACAGACAGACTCTGGTCTCCTCTGTCTGTGTTTCTATTAATTTGTCCACCACATTTATATCAATGAGGCTAAATAATAGAGGTATAATTTAGGTCAGTTCAGCAGCCCCACAAAGCTCTGTTTTGGTCAATAAGTCGATATTTTGCACCTTCTGGTCTGTTTTAAGCTGCAGAATCTGTCTAAATGTTACGTATTTTTAACTCTGAACTTGTATTTATTCTCACTTTTCTTGTATATTTGGACTGTTACGTACCAGAACATCAAGCCACATTCAGTGTCAGTGAGCTTCTAAGCTGCAGCCTTGGAAATGTTCATGCAGCTAAAAACATCATAACTGACTGACTTACATTAGTTTTAATGAACTGAGATATGACGTGCTGCTATCGTCTGTATAAATAAAGTTTTACCAGCTCCTCTAACCTGAACCTGTGAGATGTTTGTTTTATCTGCTCATCTGGACTTAAGCTGCTTGTGTAAGTGTTGAAGGACCTGTCTGATTTTCCCATGAAAAGACGGAGGCGCAGTCGGGAACTTCATCCTCTGGACACCATGACTGTCCTTTAACACGCCATCGTGTCCTGATGTGACCTCTAAACGGCTGCAGAGAAGCGAAGCTGCTCCAGACAAACAGGTTTCTGTGTGACGGGATTAAACTGCTCTGAGGTCACTCAGATAAAACAACGGTCTGATCTAATCAGCCGAGAGGACGACTGAACGTCGGCTAATTTAGCTAAAAATGCTGAAGACAGCTGGACTTCTGAAGATGTTTCTGCTTGGATATTTGTGCTTCATGTTTAGCTTGAGGACGTTTTGCTGTGTTTTTTGTGTAACGTGCACACCTGCGTGCTGCTGACCTGCTTTCTCCAGCGTCCTCGCCGTCAAACCGAAACCACACAGCAGAGACGCCTCGTGAGACCTGACGCTTACTGAAGGACTGAGCTGACGACAGCTTGTGAAGAACAGCAGCCTGCTGAAGGTCGAACCAGCGTCTGCTTTGGGCCTCTTCTGTCCATCAGCTGGTCCTCCTCCTCGTCCCTGAATGGACCAGGACCGAGCTAACTCATTTATTATTTGCCTTCGAGAACGCTGCGATCATCTGCTGCTGGTTTACTGGAGGTTTCCAGTAACAGTTGGAAGAAAATCGGGGATGCAGCGTTTGTCCATGACGACTCAAAGCTGTGGAATAAACTGCCTTCAGACATCAGGAAGCAGCTCGCTGGATATTTACCATGAAGCTAAAAACTGCCTTTAGCCTTTAGCCTTTAGCCTTTAGCTAGCTCTGTTTTCCTGATGCAGGCCTGAAACTTTATCCTCATTCTGCTGTATTTTACCTATATTTTAGGATTTTATTCTGTGAATTGTTTTTATTTTTGTTTTTGTCCTTTTTATTCTCATCAAATGGTTTTATTCTCTATTTTCCTTTTCATTCATTTTTTAATCTGTTTTATGTCCATTCTGTTCTTTATGTAAAGCACTCACTTGGTGCTTGTGATTTCTTTCTTATAAAGCACTTTGAGCTGCACTTCCTGTATGAAAGATGCTATATAAATAAAGTTTATTATTATTTGTATCATTATTGTTGTGTTATGTTCCACCAAAGACACATTTCAGCCCCAAGCGTCTCACATGGCCTCATGTAAATAACAGTTTGAGCCTGAAAGACGTAAAAGTGTCCGAAGTTTCATGAAAACAAGAGAAAAAGTCAGAAAACTGAACATTAATTGTTAAACAGCAGCTCCGACAGTAAAATGCTGCTCTAACATTGATGCTTCAGTATGAACAATCAGAGATCAGTCACAGGAGACGTTTTGCTGCAGGATTATTATCTTTATTTTTAGTACTTTAAGTACATTTTGTTGATAAAGCTTCTATACTTTTACTTGAATAAAGGATCTGAGAGCTTTGGTCTCCTACAGGAAAATGTTTGGTGGGTAAATCTCTGAAGAAGAGTTTAAACTTCCTTCTCTGAACAGAAACTAGACGCGATTAGTTTTTCCAGGAGCTGTAAGTCCTCCAGTTCATTTGCATTTCCACAAACTGCGTCCTCTCTGTTCTCACAGGAGCTCAGACTCGTAGTCTCCTCGGTGCAGGACGACGTCTCCTGTCCCTCAGAAACTTTTGCTTCACACATACGGTGTTAAAAACGGCGACGTGTCGACGGGGATGCAGGAACGTGAAGCAAAGCTCCTCCACCCACCTTCACCGTTTCCTACACTCAGTCCGCAGTCTCTTGTCTGCGTGTCCTACGGCTCAGCTGCCTTAAATCTGATGAGACAAGTAGTTTTTTTGCAGAAGAAGAAGAGGAAGAAGAGGAAGAAGAAGAAGAAGCTGTAGATGAAGAAGTGTGTGCACATGTCAAAGGGTGGATGTGAGAGGAGACGGAGGCGTGAATGCTGACACGGCCTTTGATGTTTAACTGGTATTTAGAGGTTAATGAGGCTGTTAGGAAGAGGTGAAGGAAACGCCTGTGAGTTCACACACACACACACACACACACACACACACACACGGGAAATGTGTCTGCAGTGAGTCCTCTGCTGTAAATGAGGATCCCTGTTACATAAAACCTGAAGGGCAAGAAAGCATCAGAGTGATTATTGAGCTTTTTATTCAGGATTCAATGCAGAAGTCTGTCATTCAAACTGCACTGAGGTACTATCAGTTACATGTCTTTAAAGTATCAGCAGTAAAAGTACACACTCTGCAGTAAAATGTCTCTGACGCCTGATTCTGTGTGACATCATTAGCTTGTTCGTATTGATGCAGCATTTTACAGCTGGAGCTGCTGCAGGTGGAGCTACCTTCAACTACTTTATATACAGTTTAGTCCATTGGGGTCCAACCTACGGGTCGGGCCCCTCCGAAGGGTCACCAGATCAATCTGAGGGGTCGTTGAAACAAAGTTCTGATGCACAAAATCTCAAATCTTTTCCAGAATATTTTAAATATTCTATTATTTACATGAAACCGCTGAAAGATTCTTGGAGACAAACAGTGAATCACTTCCTAACAGCAATGCTTGTGGACGTCCACAGCGTCCCCGTGTTTGAGGACATGCCCTCTTAGCTGCTCCTACAGAAGATAAAATGTGCTGAAAGCCCCCTCAGATGCCCTCCAGTTCACTTCATGCTGCCTCTAAACACTTCAGTGTCCAATAAACCTGAATAAATCTGTTCTCTGTCAATAAATAGTCAAAGCAAAGGTCTCTCGACTTGTTAAGATAAAACTTTATTGATCCCACGCCGGGGACATTTCTGTTGCTGTAAACAAAGAAAAATCCATTCACTCCTTTGAATGGATGAAGGTTAAAGTCTCTCTTCACTTCTGAACAAATTAAACCGAAACAACTGGCAGAGCTCAGTATCTGTTTGTTTTTCCATTATTTGGGTGAACCGGCCCTTTAAATTACGACTCGTTTTCTGAGTTTATTATTGATCTGACGTCTCTGCTGCTAACACCAGGCTCAGTGTGAAAAAGCTTCTTTTATCTTAAAGAAACATGCATGTGAGCGCGTGTGTGTGTGCGTGCGTGCGTGCGTGCGTGCGTGCGTGCGTGCGTGCGTATAAATGCTCCTTATCCATGACGAGGGTCGTTCATCCTCCTCGGCCCCACTCCCAGGCTGCTGCTGTCTGTGGGGCAGCGTCTCCTGCTGGGCCCCTCTTTGATTGGCTCCATTCAGACCCTTTCATCTCTAATGGGCCTGTTTGCTGCTCTGTTATGGACACAAACACACCTCGCCCCCCCGGCCCCCCCCCCCGGGCCCGACAGCAGACCAGAGGGAACACATGTCCTAACCTGGAGCTGCTCAGATCTCTGCATGTATGAGCTGATGTCTGCTTTGGTCTCACTGTCTGTCTTTATCAGAGTTTAAAGATAAACCGTCTGAGACGAATCAAACTGGAGACAAAGGGACAACGTGTCCGTCCACCTCTCAGCACCGTCTGACTTCCTGTCTGTGGCTCTCTGCTCGAAGCCCATTGGCTCCCCACGAAGATGGAAATCTTTAAAAACAACAACTGCATATAAATATGTAGTTTCATTTAAAAAACAGCTGCTCGTTGTAGTTTAAACACACAAACAGGAGGAAATGTTTGTAGGGACTATTTTCAGCGGCGGATTAATCCACATTTGGTGCTCTGGAGTGAGTCGAAATTAACTTAATAGTCCAAAATGTTTGTTTTCTGTAAACTGCATCAGAGTCTTCTTCAGATAAAATTACCTCATCGTCTGTTTTACTTTCAATCAATTAGCTGCATGATCAGAAATCCTCCTCATTAAGTCATTTTTGCTAAGTTTTAGTTCTTTATTTTGTATTTAAAACAACTGAACTCACAATTTATCACCTAAACTGTAAAATTTAAAAGGAAAACACATTTAAATGCTTAAAAACATGAAAGCAGAGGATTTTAATAAAAAGAAGATCCCATCGCTCAGCTTCAGCTGGTGACCAGTGTTAATAGAATAATGAGTAAAATCGGCCTCGTCCTTTAACAGAGGTGCAGTTTAGCACGAAGGAGCTAAAGAACAACCTAAAGCAGTTTGTTTCTGCCCTGAATGGATTCCTCTATGCAGATGAAGGCGCTGATGACGCCCAATAATCATTGATCTCCATTGCCGGCAGTCTCCAGCAGTTGCCCGCCCCGTCTGTAACACAGTCAGTTAAGGCCTCTTCCCCTGTCCCATTGATCCCTATCAGCCTCATCAAAGGCTCCCGGGGCTTTGATGGGGACAGCGGGACTGGTCCCGGTGGACGAGCAGGCGCTGCGACTCCCCCTCATCAAACGGGCGGGGGGGGGGGCAGAGGGACGGAGGGATGGAGGGCAGAGAGGCCTTTTCTTTGCACTGAAATTTAAATTTCTCCCCGAATCGAGGAGCTGGAGGCTGCGCCGTGACGCAGCACACCTGAGGCTTCCCAAGCTTTTACGGCAGGTAACAGTGAATGTCCCTCAGGTGTGAAGCGATGAACAGCCCCAACATGCTTTCAACACGGAAACATGCAAATACCCCAAATGAAACAGAGATTTTGTCTCTGTGTTTGGAGGAATTTCTACAAATAAAACCTGCTTTGCCAGGAACTGATTTAAAGTACTTTACCTCAGTAAAAGTACAGAAGTATTTCCAGCAAAATAAAGTATTAAGACTAAACATTAGTGCTGTGCAGTAAAACGTCTCCTGGTGCTGATAAATTGTGATATTATATAACTGAAGCATCGATGTTAGAGGAGGACTTTACTGCTGCAGGTGGAGATACTTTCAAATACTTCATATACAACAGCTGGTTTAGGCCCAAGCTCGGGGTCGGGCCCCTCCGAAGGGCCACCAGATAAGTCTGAGGGGTCGTCAGATGATTAATGTCTTCATTTTTTGGACTTTTCTCTCATTGTTTTTCAGTTTTTGTCTCTTTAGTGGAGCTGCTAACATCTCAAAGACACAACCAGTCTTTCCTCCTGTTTTATGCTCATTTTCACGTTGCATGTAAAAATACGCCTAAAAATGCAGAAGAAAACTCTCAAATATCACAAAGAAAAAGCTTTTCATAGTGATAACATGCATCAGGAATCAGGACAGAAGAGTTGAAGACATTGGGTGTGTGTGGAGCGATGAGGAGGCTGAAACCTTCCTCACTTTCATGCATGAAACAACAGAAATGTCTGACTTGTGCTTCAGTCCACACAAACAGGAGAGACAACAGGCAGGTGATTGGTCCAGTTAAAGCTTCAAAGGGGTCCTGATCATCTGTTGTCCCTCCGTCACCTCCGTCGTTCCGTCTGTGAGCTGGATAATGAGGTGGATGAGTATCAGCGTCGGCCTGCTCCACCCTGTCATGTCCCATCCTGGTCTGCGACGGAGAGGACGGGAGCTCTTTGATGTGACAGAGACAGACAGATGGACGGACAGACGGAGAGACAGACAGATGGACGGACAGACGGAGAGACAGACAGTTATCTGTGTCTCCGTAACAAATGTAGCTCCACCTCTACAGCTACAACAGGAAGACGCTGTTTCCACACTGAAGCATCACATACTAACAAATATCAGTCACTGCGTTTTACTGTAGTACTTTTATTTTGATACTTTAGTACATTTTGCTGATAATACTCCTGTAGTTTTACTACAGAAAAGGAGTATTTCTTCCTGTATTTCCTGTTTCTTTTTTTTTTTTCTTTGAAGTGCAGTGGAGTAAAAGCATGAAGTAACAGAAAATGGAAATACTTGAGTTATGAGGAGTACTACAGTAAATGTCAATCGAATTGATTGATCGTCTGATTATTTCTGTATAAACTGTTGGGGAGTTTAATTCATTATAAAACATCTTATTTTATAAACTCTATAACTTTTGTGTGTAAAGTAACTAAAGCTGTCAGAAGTAGAAGGTAAGATGAAAAGAGAAGACTCAAGTGCAGTACAAGTACCTCAGATTTGTACTTGAGTAAAGTACTTAGAGTACTTAGAGGGCAGTTTGCAGAGTCTGCCTCCTGTTGGCTTCTCCTCCTACCCTCCTCTCCTCTCCCCTCCCCTCCTCTCCTCTCCTCTCCTCTCCTCCCCTCCTCTCCTCTCCTCTCCTCCCCTCCTCTCCTCTCCTCTCCTCCTCTCCTCCTCTCCTCTCCCCTCCTCTCCTCTCCTCTCCTCTCCCCTCCTCTCCTCTCCTCTCCTCCCCTCCTCTCCTCTCCTCCTCTCCTCCCCTCCCCTCCTCTCCTCTCCTCTCCTCTCCCCTCCTCTCCTCTCCTCTCCTCCCCTCCTCTCCTCTCCTCTCCTCTCCTCTCCTCTCCTCTCAGACAGCGCGGCTCCAGATCCGGATCCATTCAGCGGCTCGCGCGGTCTCATTATCGTATCAATGGTCTCGTTTGGTGATTGATCAGATTAATCCTTTAAACCACACGCTCCGTTTACACTCAGCACAGCGCTGCGTCCTCCTCCTCCTCCTCCTCCTCCTCCTCCTCCTCCTCCTCAGCAGCCTCTCGGCCGCTGGAGGAGGCGCAGCCGCGGACGTCATGCGCCTCTTCACAGGTGGGCTGATCCTCCTCAGGTCGTTATCAGCCGCTTTAACTTGATCCCTAAATCCTCAGTTTAGCATTGAAAGCGTCTCAGCAGTTAAAGATGATTTCAGGCGCCACAGACTCAGTTTGCATGACTGTCAGATACTGATGCAGTACTTCTACTCAAGTACTGCACTGAAGTACACGTTTTAGTTACTGTGGGTCGTTTAATTGTTTCACTTCTAGTAAAAGTGTTTTTAAACGCCGTTTTTTTTTTTACCTCACAGAACATAGAAATAAATCAAATCTGGATTTATTTCTAAGTAAATGAATCTGAATTCCTCCTACAGCTTTAATTCAGGATGAAATGTTTTCTGCTGAAGGCTGAATTACTGCACATCTGTCTTTTATAAGAGCAGCAGAGAAAAGCAGCAAATCCTCCATTTCTGCTGAAAAATAACGGAAATTCAGAATTTTCTGTCATTAAACTGAACTTTTTGTTTGATTCTGTTTTATTTCCTGTTTTTGTTTCACCCTTTAAATAGTCTTTACTCCACAAACTTCCCATTCTGTCAATATAACAGAGAATAAAGCTGCCAGGAACCCAAAACACAAGAAAAATGACACAGACGGCTCAAAGATCAACAGACGTTCAGTGAAAATCCCTGAAAATGTTATTATAGAAGAGATCAGTGTTGTAAAAAATAGTGTTTCATGATTTATACACAAATTCAGCAGAAAAATGGAAGAAGTCAAAGTGTTTTACAGTCAGTTTAGATTTATTTTGATTCTGAACAATTCAAAATTAAAAAAATGTTTATTTGAGACACTAAAAGTCTCTCATGATGTATAAAAATGTCATTTAATTTACATTTCCTCGCATCAGTTGAGTATTTAAATTGTCTGCTGTAGACCGAGTATATCAAAGTCGTGCTAATGGTACTTTTACTTCACATCTGAGTACTTCTTCTTCTGCCTTTAGCCTCTGTTAACGTCTGTTTCTTGTAAAAATGACTCTTTATTTCTTGTGGTTATTGATCTAATAACTGACTAAAGGATCATTTCACTTAAATCCTGATTAATTAAAAGAAAGGAAACAAAACCCTACGAGCTCATCGCCGTTAAGCCTGTCGTCACGTCTCGCAGACAGTTTGTCTTTAATCTCGGGATCATCCCGGGATTAACTGCTGCTGTTAAATGAAACCACTCACGGCTCATTATGCTGGTTTTTCTTCCAGAGGCTCCTTCTCAGACGAAGACACAGTTTTGTTAGGGGCAGATAAAATGAAAACGTTAAAGAAATTGTCGCCTGAAGAGCATCACAGTTTGATTAAAGACCATTCTCTTCTTATCAGTGAATCAACAGATAACTGAGAAAAATGCTCTGTAAGATTTTCCACAGCTGAAAGTCTCTGAATGAATCAAACATTTGTCTTTAAAATAACAGAAAACTGAAAAATGCCAGTTTACAGTTTCTCAGAATGAGAGTTATTTAATTTCTAATCAATACAGACAGAAGAGTTCAAGGAAATAAAACTACAAAACCTTTATTTTATCTACATGTGAAGTGAGTTCACCCCAACTGCTTTTTACCTTTTTATTATGAATAATTCAAAGTAAAAGAAATAATCAATGAACCGTGTGAAAGTCCCACATCAACACTTTCAGCTGCTTTTCTGCATACGATGTCTGAATAAAGTTATGTCACTAGGAATAAAACACCCTCAGTGGACTCACAGGTGACTGCAAGGACTCCATATTTGTAGTTCTGACTCACCTGAACTGAAGACTGAAGCTGTTTCGGTTTCAGAGGTTCAAGAACAACAAAAACAAGAATATAAACGTATGAATTTCCTCCATTTCTGTTTATTTATGTCACAAAGACACATTATCATAAACCAACCCGTTCATCATCTGCTTTCCTTCATCACACAGTCTGGACGTCTCTCAGCCGCATGAAGGACAGAGGACGCAGTCTCGGGGACAGAAACCGTCCCAGTGGAGACAGAAACAGACGGAGATGATGCGTTCACAGTGCAGATGTGGCTGAAGAGGAGGTGCAGATGCTTTGGAGTGAGGTGTGTCTATTATCTTTTTTTTTTTTGGAGGCAGGAAGGAGGGAGGTGGAGGTGGGGGTGGAGGTGGTGGGGGGGTGGGGTCCTTCCCAGACTCACTGGAGCCTTGTTGTAACGGCCTCATTGAGACTGAATGAGACGTCTTAATTACTCCAGTTGTGAAAACTGAAGGAGGGGAGGTGGGAGGGAGGTGGGATGTGTGCTTTGATCTCTGGGCTCAGGCAGCTTGAAATGAGGAGGGAAGCCCCTATAAATACTCAGCGTCTGTGGGGAGGGGGGCAGTCAGGACTCTCCCAGCACCAGGACAGACCAGCAGACCCCTGAAGCCTCCTCTGCTCTCTGGACAGAACATTTCACTCAGATTCGACTGTTTCAAAGTAAGGATTTACTCCTCCAGGACAGAGCTGCAGCCATGAGGGGACACTTTTCCATCGAGTGGATGGCCCAGAGCAGCCAGCCGGCGGGGACGGACGCCGTCCCTGCCTCTGGACCCACCACCTGTGGGACACACTCAGAGAGTCTGCCGGGTTTCTACTGCAGGCAAAAGTCTGAAAAGGAGCCAGAACATGAGGAAGACAGGCGGCAGGGACTCGAAGCTTTCAGCCTGAAGCAAAGCTCTCACAGCAGTCAAGGTAAGACCTGTCCACCGGTGGACGTCAAGTACATTTACATTTACTCAAGTACTTGTACTGTACTTGAGTATAGGCCTCTCGTACAGGCATTTTCTATATGTTTTCTGGTATTTGTACTAATGTTAGGTTTGGGACAGTTTACTGACTACTTTTTTCCTGATTATACTCTTGTACTTTTACTAAAGCAACATTTTCAATGCAGAAACTGTATTTTTACAGTGGTATTAGTACTTTTACTTCTTCCTTCAGTGGTTTAACCTGCACGTCTGAAAGTCTTTATTTATCAATGATTTCTTCTTCTGTTCCTCCTCCAGTGACTGAGGCGGGCTTCAGCAGCGGCACAGAGGAGGAGACCTCCGGCTACGAGAGCGAAGGCTGTCCCTCCGTCTCCCCCTCGACCCCCGCCGACTGCACCTCCGCCTCACCGGCGTCGCCTCCGTCAGGGAGGAGGCCCCGTACGGCCTTCACGGCGGAGCAGATCAGCAGCATGGAGAAGGCCTTCAAGAGGAACGCTTACCTGGGAACACAAGACAAGGCGGAGCTGTGCAGGAAGCTCAACCTGTCGGACAAACAGGTAACCATCGTCAGTCTGTCTCCACTGTGATCGATCTGTTATCAGTGAAATCAACCTGTGATCAGAGTGTTCAGCAGCCGCCTCTGAGGGGTTTCATTTCACTTTATTCTGTCATTATTTTCAACTTTTTATCTAAAAATCTACACATAAAGGGTATTTTATTAGCTGATTTTAGTATTTTAGACTCATTACATCCAAACAAGGCTACAGTTAAGACAAAATAATGATTAAATTAAATTCCAGTGTTCACAAACAGAACTGACAGGAAATACATCAAATAAAATACAGTTAACAAAACATCAAATCTCAAAAATTCAATTTCTTGTAATCTAATAATGGGTTTTAAATAAAGACGTTTGGGGGATTTCATTTATATGTTTACTTATGGCTATTTAACTTATTTTTTATTTGGGGGGGGCCTCAGTATTTGATAGTATTCTTATGATATGTTCATTGGTATTACTCTTGCATTGATGCTCTGCAGAGAGAACTTTGCCTCATGCCGTTTCCTCTCTTCCTGTGTTCAGATCAGAAACTGGTTCCAGAACAGGCGGATGAAGCTGAAGCGCTCGGTGCAGGACGCCCTGGCTCAGGCCTGTCAGGCAAACGTGGCCTCTCAGCTGATGCACTACCCCGAGCTGCAGGCCTACAGGCCGGGGCCGTACACCAGGTATCACCCCACAGCAGTGGCGGCGGCGGCAGAAGGCCCGGCTGCCGCCTCCTACATCCACCCCCACGGCCTGCAGTACAGCTCGCCTCTGCCCAGCGTCTCCACTCTGCCGCTGGACTCTTTTTACCAGTACAGCAGCCTCCCAGCGGTCATGCTGCCCTCTGCCTCCACCCAGCTCATGGGCTCCTACCCGCCGTATCCTCAGTATTACTGACAGTGACCCCCAGCCGGGCAACTGCCTTCATCTTTACTGAGATATTTTGTCATTTGACAAAATGAATTTTATTCTTTGAACTTTAAAAAGTTCTCATCTTCTCCTAATAGGACGAACGCTAACAGAAGGATGGTTTATCAGAAACATGGCACAGATGCTGAAGCTCGGATCTTAATCGTGAATCAAACAGGGTGGTGTGCAATACTGTGATCTGTGTGTGTGTGTGTGTGTGTGTGTGTGTGTGTGTGTGTGTTTGTACCTGATGTACAGTTTGAATATATTTAAAGTACAATCTATGAAGTGTTTTATTAGATTTTTTGTTTATATCTCTCTGAAATCAGATTGCCAAAATAAAATCCTTATTAAAACTCGACATGTTATCTGATGTGTTTTCATTCCTATTAAATACTGAAAGTGAGCTGGAACACACTCCAGTACTGCACAGTACATTTTAAGGTACTTGTTCTAGAGCATTTCCATTTTGTGCTGCTTTTCACTTCCACTCCTATACATTTGAATACTTTCAGTCATAGTTTTTTGGCTGCTTAGCTGTGTGATCAGTGTCTGACGGTATGTGAAGTTAAAGAAGCTCCACAACTGCAAATATTCTTACACATTACTGCATCAGGATCAATAATATAACAGATATTCAGCACTCACAGGGGCCACATTTATCTACTTTTACTTTTGATGGAGTATTTTCCAGTATGATTCTGCTACTTTTACTTGAATAAAGGATCATAAAGGAACTAAATACTTCTACCACAGCTGGACTTCTGTGCATCCTTCAAGCATCTCGAGGCGACAGCAAGTCAAACCTGAAAGGAGACAGAAAGAAGAGAGTGACTCATTTGTGCTTGACTGAATTTCTTCCTCTGACCAAAAGAAAACACACACACACACACACACACACACACACACACACACACTCTTTCAAACTCTTCAGAAAGCCTCTTGGATCAGCTGGAAAATGCATCGTCACAAAGCTGAAAACAGACTGTTTTTCTCAACTTATGGTTCCCTCTCACGTTGCACAATTACTGAGAAATCACACTAAGAACAGCGTGTCCCAGCCGAGGACACTGAGGTCATGTTCCTGGTAATATTTCTGGGAATTTGGTGGGTTTTGATGGCATGAGCAGGAGTTTACGTGCGGATTGGTTCTACCTGAGCTAATATTTTCCAGACTAAATGCCTAAAAAAATAATTATAAAACTAATCTAACATCTACTTGAGTCTGGACTCATGGCTGCAGTATTTCTACCGTAGAACCCTACATCCCTGTGTACAAATACTTCTCTGGTGTTTTCAGGTCTTTAGGAAACAGAGTTTATCAAACCATCACACCTTCAGGAGTGAATGCAACCTTTCATCTCTGAGGTGGACTGACACACCACAGGTGGTGCTGCTGACACATCCACCTGGGAGAAAGTAGGTGAGGAAACCTGAAAATTTACCTGGCCGGCAAATGAAACTATGCTGCCATCTGTGGGCAGAGAGAGGTACTGCAAAAATAACACAATGAGCTGCAGGTGGGCTAAACGCTCATACCAGCACCTGCTGCTACTGACTGAAGATGGAATAAAAATATTCTAATTCAAGATAAAGCCAAGCATTCATAATCAGTAAAAGTACACAAGTATTGGCAACAAAATGCACTTAAAGTATAAAAATGTAAAGTTCTCTTCATGCAGACTTTTAGCATCATTACTGAATATGTTGGATTGTTATTATAGTGTATAGAGCATTTTATATCAAAGCATCATATTTTAGAAACTGATTGTTGTTTCGTGTGTAAAATCTTAATGATGAAGTGATTATGGCTGTAAGGTACATGTAGTGGAGTAAAAGTACAATATTTGCCTCTGACATGTAGTGAAGTATAATGAAAAATTTCAATTTGAGAGCTGAGTTATCGTGTTTCCTGTGATGATGGGTAGATAATTTAATATTTAATTAGCTGAACAGATTCTTAAATGAAGCAGGGTATGTGTTTTGAGGCAGGTCAGGTTTCGTCATTTTGAAGCTCCACTCTGGTGACCTGCATGGAAAATAAGAGTATTTCATACAAATGTATTAAAGCGCAGGTGCAATTAGATTTTCAAAGCAAACACAGGATTCCAGACAGCTATGTTTAAGATACACCTCTCAGTTTTTATATCACTTACAGTAAGAAATAAAACTCTTCTCCTTACAAATAAAAATTCTTCAAATGTTTGAAAATTCAGACCTTTGCTCGGTTTAATAAGCCGACACTTTAGGTTTCTTTATTGTACTTTAACAGCTGCTGTTCATTTGCTTAATTACTGCATATAGTCAGAAAATCTATTTACCTGAACATCAAGCAAAGGCGATGCAGGCCTATTTATCAGTCACCAAATCATGCAGACAACATGGAGCAGTAACCATGTTTACTCAAGTCCAGTACTTAACAGTTGTCAGGCACTTTGGTATTTCCATTTAATTTTACTTTTTAATGACAGCTAGAGTTACTGGTTTCTTTTCAAAATAAGATTTATTTCCACAGATACGCATGGTGGTTAATTAAACAGTAATACACTGTAACACATAACAGAGGAGCTCGCAGGAACCAGTTTTCTGCACAGAGAGTACTTTCACTTTTACTTTTGTTTTTGCGTGTTGTAAGATGTAGCACTGCTATGTTTACTTGATGTAATCTAGTAGAAAAAAAAAAACAGTTTTGCACATGTAAAAACGTGACCTTGAAACCTTCCAGACTCCTCTCCGCAATAACTGTGTGGAGAAAAACAAGATATGTCGACACATTTTACCAGCTGAAGCCAAAGAAAATAAATAAAAATATAATTTTCAACATATTATGTCATGAAAACAAGGAGATTTCACAACCGGTGGGAGAAACAAGAAGTACGCAAACGGAACCCCGGGCCGAACCAATGACCAATGAGAGCTCTTCCATGTGGGTGTGACGGACAAAATCGCCCGACCAATCGTAACGCCGTAACCGTGTGAACTCGGGGTAGTGGCAGATGGGTGGACCAATCACAACGCTCCCTGAAGAGCGGCCGTGATGAGCGTGAAGGGGCCGCGCGCTGCCTGAGCGTACGCAGAAAGCAGCTACGCAGGAGAGAGGGGCAGAAGCCGAATGGTGGAGCTGAAGATGGCGGATGGAGACAGCGGGAGTGAGCGAGGTGGTAGCAGCGGGGGAGGCGGTGGAGGCGGCTTCCAGCACTTCCAGAGGGACCAGGAGACCCAGGAGCTGGCGTCCAAGCGCCTTGACATCCAGAACAAACGCTTCTACCTGGACGTCAAGCAGAACAGCAAGGGCAGGTTCATCAAAATCGCCGAGGTAGGGGCCGGGGGCTCTAAAAGTCGCTTGACCCTCTCCCTGTCAGTGGCGGCGGAGTTCCGTGACTACCTCGGGGATTTCATCGAGCACTACGCCCAGCTGGGGCCTAGCAGTCCGGAGCAGATCGCCCAGGCCAGCGTGGGTGAGGACGGCGGCCCCAGGCGAGCTCTCAAGAGCGAGTTTCTCGTCCGGGAAAACCGCAAGTACTACCTGGACTTGAAGGAGAACCAGCGGGGGAGGTTCCTGCGGATCCGGCAGACCGTAAACCGGGGACCTGGATTTGGAGTTGGGGGCCCTGTGGGCGGCATGCTGGCTGGCCAGACCATAGCCCTTCCGGCCCAGGGGCTAATAGAGTTCAGAGACGCCCTCGCTAAGCTCATAGATGATTACGGAGGAGACGACGAGGAGCTGACCGGAGGCATGGCCGCCGGGGGCTACAGCGAGCTTCCCGAGGGCACCTCCATCATGGTGGACTCCAAACGGTTCTTTTTCGACGTCGGGTCCAACAAATACGGAGTGTTCCTGCGTGTGAGCGAGGTGAAGCCGAGCTACAGGAACTCTATCACCATCCCGTTCAAAGCCTGGAGCAAATTCGGAGGCGCGTTCAGCAGATACGCCGAGGAGATGAAGGAGATCCAGGAGAGGCAGAGGGATAAAATGTACGAGAGGAGAGACGAGTCCGAGGGAGATGACGTGGATGACGACTGAGAAGAGCCAGCGAACAGCTGTTAGTCCAGCTCCATGACAGACCTGCAATATAGGGGTATTTTGAGAAAAAAAAAGAAAAAAAGACAGATAAAGTGCATGACAAATCGTGCTGTAATAGCCTACTAAAGTATTGTGGCGTAAAAAAGTACATGTGCAGGGAATTATTGGTGTATTATCCTAAAGTTTGTAGGGTTGAGGGTTGGAGTGGTTGTGTGAATCTCTGAAAGTGGAAGAAAAAAAAAGTGTAAATGAGGTGAATCTCATTGGCTGAAAAAAAGAGTAATGCTTTATTGTACAAAAGAAAAAGAAGATACTCAAACCAGCAAATTGGTTTTATAACTAGAGATGAAGCCGATGAATGCTTTCCTATTCGCGACAGCGTAGTTTATATTCAAAGAGCGAGGAGTCAACCTGTTTAAGACGTTTTCCTTGCTCTGTTTAAGGAGAGCACGAGCATCCGTTGTTTTCCTGTCCCGGTCCAGGTCTCCTCAGTGGGCAGTTTGTGGGGTTTTTGCAAGTCAGTCAGATGAAGACAGGAGAGAGGGGTTTAAAGACGGCTGCTGTCGCTCTGTGGATGTTCTGCATCCCGTTTGTCAGCAGATGGAGGGCTGTCAAACACCGCAGCAGCAGCGGCAGCAGCAGGCAGTTAAACGAAAAGATTACCCAAAATGTGAGGGGAAGTTACTGAGAGGATTATCTTTAAGCCCGAGCGACTCGGGCCTTGTGGACTAAACTAAAGCTTTGACTCCAGCAGTCGGTCGCCGTGTGGCTCGGCTGGGTTTTATGGTAGACATGCAATATTTTCAAAGCGTAAGTCATATTGTTTTCAGGAAGATTCAGGAAGAGCAGTGTGTTTCCTCGCACCAGAGCGTCCCTGGTGTTTGAGACGAGTGGGGAGAGGACTGTCTTTGGCGTCCCCCCACACAGCTGGGACAGCGTCCAGGTACAGATGGGACTTATAACGATGCTCATTCGCTCCCACGTGCCACTACAAGGGTCCAAATATCTGGCGGTCGGACAGGAGCATCAGACGCAGAGAGGCCTTCGAGCTCTGCCGGACTTGCAGGACGGCGGCGCTTTTCCCATCAGCCCCTCTGTCGCGGTCAGGGCTGGGCGGGCGTACGGACGGACGCCTTCGCCAGCCACGGCCACTAACTCACCACATCGTCCAGCTGGTGAAGACCCTGGACAGAAACACACTGATGGATGTTTTCTTTTTGTTTTCAAAAGAGAACTATATTGAAATGAGATTCTACTTATAGGAAAAATATTACCGAACAAACCAGCAAAAGATATTTTGAAATACTTATAAAGGAAAATGTATTCTGTAAAAGAATTTCAAGACTAAAAATAAAGAAAAGGTTAATTTCTTAAAACAAAGTTGTGACTCAAACCTCCAGATTATTTTTCATTTGTTTTTCCTAGAGTGAAAGTATAACGCTTCCTTAATTAAACCGACCTCAAACGCAATAACCATGTTGTGACTGTATATTTTTAAACCCTGTTTTCATAAAGATAATCTATTTGTCCTGCAGTATGTTTATTTTCATTATTTTACTGGGAAATCCCTTAGAAAACAGAAAATGTTTGATGTCTTTAAAGGTCTGATTCATTTCACAGCCACACGAAACCGAGAGAAGCAGCAAATTCACACATTTGTGAAGCTGAAACAGAGAATTTCTGCTGTTTTTTCTTGATAAAACCAAACGATTGATCAATTACCAACACAGTCAGCTTGCTTTTTCCCTCCCCTGGTGTCGTTTCGCTGTCATCTCGGCGTGTTTTTGCCTCGTCTTTGCCTTCAGTTGCGTGAGATCCACTCAGAAATCCTTACTGGGAAATCCAGCGAAATCAAATCCAGACCAGGATTATTGTCCTTTGACTGAAGAGGTCAGAGTGAGGATTTGGAAAGCTGTCGCGTGAAGCTTCAGCCTCACATCGAGCTGGTCTGAGGCTGCAGCCAAAGATCAGGCCTGCTGCACTTCCTGAAGGCCAAAACCACGTCTGCAAATCTTCTGTTTCGTCGTACAACCGACAGAAAACCAAACATGATCAGTTCAGAACCACAGAAGAAGAAATATTCACATTTGAGATGATTGAACCAGAAATGTTCCTTAAAAATCAACATTTGAGCTCATTTACTTTCTGTTGTTTGTCATCCGGTTTGGTTAAAAGCACCAGTGTGACATTTTGAGAAGTCTTGATGTTTTATTCTTAAGTTTTAATATTGTGTTAAAATCTACTTCAGCGTGTTCGCCGTCGGCCAGCTGAGGACATTTTTTGTCTTTTGTGCTTTAAGGAAACAAAACTCAAGTACACTTTAAAAGCAGATCGACGTTACAACAAAGTACTTCAAGTATCAGAATAAAAGTACTCTTTGTGCTGAATCACTGACACATTAACTTTAGCTGATTTTAACTTGGATCAGCGCTGAAGTCACCGTCGTCTGTAGTTTATATTCCGTTAATCTTCTCTTTCTGGTTCCTGCAGCTTCTTAGATGTGAGGATTTGCTGATTTTCTACGTCATGTTTGATAGAAGATGAAATACCTTAAAAGTTTCTGTTGCTCAGGTGGATCCAGCTGGCTGTGAAGACCCCGCTGATACGTTTCATAGTGGAAATATATTAAAAATAGCTCCTTTTTTCAAGCAAAGATGTAGAAATCCTCTGCTTTAAGCTCGTCAGATGTGAGGATTTGCTGCTTTTCTTTGCCATATGTGAAGCTAAACTGAACATCTTTGGGGTTTGGACCAATTACTGCCTAAAATAAGGAATTTGTAGATGCCATGTTGGGCTCTGGGAAACTGCAACAGGCATTTTTACTATTTTCTGAGACTTTTTAGCCTTAAATATAGAAAATCGACATACTAATTGTTAGTTGCAGCCCTGATAAGAGGTCAGTATCAAGAAGTTGTTGCAGTAGAGTATGAAGGCCATATGTGTTACAGTTGCTCTCCACACACACACACACACACACACACACACACACACACACACACACACACACACAGAGCAGCTGTCTCTCAAGCTAATGAAGACTGTCTGCAGGAAGCAGCTCCACACAACAAGAGCTTGTTCTTGAATCCAAAGCAAATGAAAACTATGTGCTGCTTCGTCGCGGTCGCTCTGCGGCCTTTAACCGCCTCGTCCCTCGACGCACTCGTGATGTGAAGACACTGTGTGGAAACATACGGCTGAACTGGTTTCCCGGCTGGTTTGGGGAGCAGAAAGGGGGCCGAAGAAGGAGAAGAAGAAGAGACTTCAGGGTAATCTGACTCCCTCATCTCCTGCTGACCTCTTCTTCTTCGCTTCTCCTCAGCTCCCCCACTCAGCGTAAACCTGGCAGCTGTTGGGCACCCGTGCTTACGCTGTGAGGGTGTGCTGACGGGGCATGCTGGCTATTTTAATGTGGGAGGCCTCCACAGACTTGGCATTCCTGGTCAAGGAGTCAGCTGTGCCATTAGGACCTCATTGCCCGGGGACACGGTCATACAACAGTCTGCTTGTGCTGAGATCTGCTCACATGTGGCACGCTCAGGATCCTCCTACAGAAACACGCCGCCGTGTGCAGAAACACGCCGCCGTGTGCAGGCGGGTCCTGCAGAGAGGATTCATTCAGGAAGCCTCGCGCCTGCTCATTCATTCATTACAGTCAGCGGTGAGACGTTTGTGTGCTAGTTCGTTGTGGTCAGAGTGGCTCGTGAGTTCATTGTTTTATTGTCTCCTACAAGCTCCAACACGAGAATACTGTCCAGGGAAAGTACATTAATCAAGTACTGTACTTATCAGTTCACTTGGCTGCTGCTGTTTTATGCCACTTTTTACTTCTACTCTGCCACAATTCAAAGACAAATATTGTACTTCTTCCTCTAAAACAGCTAAAATTTCTCTTAACTTTGAGAATAAATATTTTACATACAAAATAAATTACCAGTATATGAAATATGATGCACTCGAGCAGATTTGACCCCCCAGCAGTCTGAAATGCTAGAAATCACTCCACACTTGACATTAATAAACTAATAGTACATAATCTTTGCATCCTTTAAAACATGTCTGACTTCATTACTGCACAAGATGCTGTCGTCTTTGTGTGGCACCAGTACTTCATGCAGGTGATGATGAGGCTTGGACCACTGTGGACAGTCAGACCTGCAGGGACATTGTACTCATTGTTTGGAGACATAAACCCAACGCTCTCATAGTGACGACGTTAATGCGCAGAGCACGTCTCAACAAACACGCCTTCCCGTAAAGTCAACAGTCACTGGCTGCTGTAAATAAGAGGCGAGCTCTTGGACGGCTGCTGTCCGTCTCCGGTTGGACTCATAGTGTTTTTGACCTACATATATCTGCATGCATTTATCCTGAGCCTCCCGTTGGATCCTCATTAGGACTCCAGACTTCTTCTCTTTCTGGTGATTTAGGTTCTTAAAGGCCAAAGAACATGAAGAATGATCTGGGGAGGTGAGTTTATTCTGTCAAAATGTAGAGGACGTCATCATTTAGCCTCCGGTTGAGCGCCGTGGTGATGTCTCATAATTTGTCCCCAGTCAAGCATCTTCCTCTCGACTCTTTTGGAGCTTGAAAAGCTGCTGTGACACATTCAGTGTTGGCAGTAATGATGGTGTATTTGTATCATATTTTTTCTTTGGTTTTCTGTCTTCCTGAACTGCATCTTCATTAATGACGAGTGTGAAACACAGTTTTACTGAGCTGTTACTCTCAAAGCACGAGTTGTACTCATATCATATTCCTTCCAAAGTGAGAATCCATCCACAAAGGTGTGAAAGTGAGTTAACAGTTTTTAAAAGTTGGATTTTGTACAGAGGTTCAGTCTGCAGCCACGCTAGCAGCTCTGTGGGACCACACTTTGGCACAGTGGTGCTTTAAGCTAACCAACATGCTAACATATCCACAATGACAATGCTAACACGCCGATGTTCAGCTGACACAATCTACAATCATCTTAGTTTAGCATGTTAGCATGCTAATGGTTGTTAATTAGCACTCCACAGCTGAGGCTGAGGGGGGTGTCATTAGGTTTGCAGGTTATTAGGTCATAAATCAAAGTTACAGAATCACCAAAGTTATCATGATGGAGCTTCAGTACCTGAACCAGATTTCTTATCAGTCCATCCAAAGGCTGTCAAGGCGTCACCAAGAAACAGATATATCAACGTCATGCTGGTGTTAGAGGGAAAGTCAGGTAGGAGTCATCCTCTGGGGACCATTGGATGAAAATCCATCCGGTAATTGTTTGGATATTTCAGTCTGGACCAAAGTGGTGGACCGACCAACAAAGGCATTCCATCCCATCCGTCGGCTGGAAAGTTTTAAAGCTTGAAAATAACACAAACCATCTTTGAAACTGATATCAATACCACATTTTACAGGCATTTGTAAACCGACCACATGTGCGTTTTAATCACATCTTCATCAGGACTAGCTGGAAGCGAAGATGTTCACTCTGTATTCATTAGGGCTTATTAGTCACACAGGCAGAGAATAATTAAGGATGCTGATTGCGACCCTGCAGAACATTTGATTGCACTGTTATTGAGCCGTGTGAATGAGGTGCAGCAGGCCTGACCGCTGACAACTCTGCTTGTGAGTTTAGCTCAAGACCTTTTTCATGACGGCGGGTTCGGAAAACCCCAAAAACCGAAAACCCTGATGACCCTCAAGCAAGTTCTGCAGTCATAAGGAAGGTCTTTTTTCAGATTTCTAAGGGTTTGCATTTGTGATAGACACCAGAGATGATGATACCCTCAGGCAGGGTAAGACTGAATCTAAAAATATGTGTATCACGTCTGTGTGTCCGGAGTTATGACTCAGCCTCCACGCTTCCACTCACAGTTTGAAAAGCTCTGTATTACAGTATTAAACAAAGGAAGAAAACCTCTGTTAATCAGGTTGCATCCCTCATTCCTCACACTATTCATTACATTTGACGCTGAATGGAATGATTTCCTTTCCTTCGTGCAAACATTGCTGAAAAGTATCAGCCATGAGCAGTCGCTTATCTGCAGTCCATTCTGGCGGCTGTCTGAATGCGACAGCTTTGTTATGCTGCCATGGAAAGTTGGCAACCTTTAGTTTTTCCTCCTCTGACAGACAGCTGGATTTAACCAGCCCGTCTGATACGGTTGTTGAAATATTCAAGCACTTAGGTATCCATTAAAACTTCACTTAGCATATTATTAAGCAAACTGTGAACAATTTACTAGACAGGATAAAGAAGAGGATATAGGAGTTTAGATCAGGTGAGGCGTCAGATGTTCAGTTTTAAAAGAACAATCATGTTAAGTTCTTGGAAATGACTCTGCTGCAGAGCGCACTCTCAGAGGCACTCAGGTAGCACCTCCATTAACGAGGCCCTCTGTGCATATTTAAACAGACACGCTGAATGTAACATCGCGCATTACAAGAACAACTCCATTCCCCCAGCTCTGAGGTGAGAGGCCGCTCCTCGCGCTCCTTAATGAGAGCTGACATCACACTGCCGCGATGGAACAGTTAAATCCTCCACACTGGCTGCCGCTGCAGGGACTGGACTGGCGTGAAAAGAGATCATGTATAAAAAGACTTGGGCTTTGCAGCACAGTATTGACAGATGTGGTCTCTGTGAGTATGAGGTGAACTATGCAACAGTGCAGTGACTCACAGTGGATTCCACAAGCATTTGGATGGAAAACAGTTGTTTTAGCTTTTTGTTTCAGGTCCAACATATTTGCACAGTACGTCTAAAATATATAAATATAGCTAGTCTTTTGTAAAGGATTTTATTATTGTATTTCTGTGGTTTTCAATGAGAAAATGCAGTCATGACTCCAGCTGGCTCTCGCCTGTGTCCAGTAGGCTTCGCGGCTGACGGTCAAATGGAACAAACTGATTTTCATCCAAGCAATATCGTTACTTAAATCTGCATTAGTGGTTCAAAGGATGGCAGCATCAGTCGCTCCATCATTTTGCAACTGCCGAGTAACAACTTCTGGATGGACTGCCTTGAAATTTGGTAGCCTGAGGAAGAATCTTAATGACTTTGGTCATCCTCTGGCATTTCCTCTAGGGCTACAAAGAGGTTCACATTTGTGGATTTCAGTGAAATGTTTGAACAACTGTATAATGGATTGTCATGAAATTTGGTTCAGACATTCATGTTCGTCTCAGGATGCATCGTAACACCTTCAGTGACCCTCTGACTGCCTTGAGGTGAAAATTTAAATTTGTCCAATGGCTGAACTCTGCCACAACAAATCATCTCCCATCAGCCTCAGCTCTACTTTGTGTTGTGCTTATTGGCAAAGGTTTATTTGATATCGCTGTGTTGGTGTCCCTACAACATTGTAATTAATGTTGCTCCACATTGAACATGATTGCAGCTGACCAATTGTGTTAGAAAGGCAATTTCTCCTTTCTCAGTGTTGGGGAACCTCCGGCCTCCGGGCTCAGCGATAACAAAAATCCCATAAAATGATAACAGGGGGTTTTCAGGGCGGTTCCTGAACGCAACACACAGGTCGCGGTTGAAATACGTCAATCCATCATGGCGCCAGTCAACAACACGGAAGTAGCTGTGGAGTATCGCGGTTTTCTAGAGAGATGGACAAACGATTTTTTTAAGTAACAGACAAACCAACGTGTTTTAGTTAGTTTGTGGGGACGAGCTCGTGGAGATGAAGAAGGCTAATCTCCAGAGTCATTCCAGCTACAAACATGCTAACCTGGATGAGCTCCATATAAAGTTAGCTTCAGAGGAGTTTGGCTGCCCAACAAGCAGCTTTCTGACGGAGACAGTGTTCTGCGGGCAGGTTTGAGCTAACAGCTGAGAAGCCAAAACGTCATTCAGAAGGAGAATTTGTGCTTTGTTGCTGCTGCTGTGGAGCTGCTAGCATGAGGCTAAGTCAAACTGCTCCAGCCGGTCAGTTTGTCTGGAATAATTCATGGAGACTTTGCATGTTCCTGTCTGCATGTAAGCAGCTGCAACAACCTGCTGCTGAGATCAGCCCTGTTTAAAAGGAAAGACTGAAAACCAGCTGCGTGTAGCATCATCATCATCATCATCATCATCATCATCATCATCATCATCATCATCATCATCACTACCACCATCTGACGTCACCAAAGAGAAGCAGGTCGAGTCAGCGCAGAGGTAAGTGTGATATATGTGTTGAGTAAATTTGTATGGTCAGGGGTGCGGCCAGGATGTGGTGCCAGGGGGCCCGAGGCCAACCTGATACAAGTGAGCCCCCTCCACACCTCCAGCTGTGGCCTGGCTTTTGTGCCATAGTTGTTGCAGTGGTCTGTGTGACTGGGACCAGCTGGTCTGTGAGTGGGACTGGTGGTTGAATCAGTAGGTATTTTTGGCTACTGCAAATTATATTTTTGTTTGCATTTTGCGTGCTACCATTTGCCCAAATCAGCTGCTGCTGCTGCTGCTGCTGCTGCTGCTGCTGCTGCTGCTGCTGCTGCTGCTGTAGTAGGTGGTTTCAAATAGCCAAGCCCACCACACACTACCTGAGCAGCGCCAAACGTCGAAATTAGAGACAGGTGGCGAAGAAAGTGGAGCACCTAGCAGCTAAAGAGCCAATGCTTTTCTCAGGAGTTGGTGGAGACCAGAGCGGAGCCGAAAGGACGGCGGATATTGGGTTGACCAGGTGGACAGAAACAGAAATGAATGCTGATGTTGTTCTGAGTCTGCTGGATGTGAAAGGCTTCTGTTCGCCGTAAACACTTTATCAGGTTTTGTGTGCAGGTTTTTGGAAAAAAGGTAAATGAAAATAGAAATCAAAGCAGCTTTAAAAGACAGACACGAAGTTACACAAAGGCCCGTCTTGCTGCTAAAAGAAAAGCAAACGCGTAAACACGTTTAGTTGAGTTTTATTCATTGGAAAGCCTGGAAATCAGTGTCCCCGACAGCATCCACGCGTCACATCTGCCACATGCAGAGCAGTGTCGCTGGTGGGCAGCGCTGTTGGTACCCTACTTTTCACATTTACAAAACGTGTTATGCAACCACAGTTTTTGTGCACAGTCCAATTCAAATTATTCAAATCTATTTTTATGCATTCACACATTAGTATTCATTTGTGTGTATCTGTCAGGACTCTGGATGATAGCAAACTGATCACAGCGTTGCATCAGGCCTCACCCTCCGCTGCTCTGATCGGTGAGGTTTGACTGGCAGATGCTAATTTTCTTTATTTCAAAGTGCGCCTTTAAATTCACTGAATTTTTCTTAATGTACGCCGCCAGAAGTGAAATAAAAAATAATTTCAGGCAGATTACAGCTTTAGAGGAGTTACATTTGCATTGCTTAAAACATGGCTTTGTTTTTAATGAGTGTCCTGTACATTCAGTGGCCACTTTATTAGGTACATCTGCACAATCTAATGCAGTCCAATCCAGCCTCTCGGCCACACTTTCTGCCTTTGCAAAGATACAGGAGCCGAGTTCAGTTTTTACTGGAGGTATTAATTTAACTATGTACACAAAAGTTACTAGTGATCCCAGCTGGCAGATTACACAATGCAATATAGAGTAAAACATTCCCCTCTGAAATAGGAATTACTCAAGTAAAATACAGGCACATCATACTTGTACTTGAGTAAATGTACATAGTTACTTTCCACCACTGCAGACGTCTCACCTCATAATCAGTCAGTCAGTGAAGAGAGTCTCAGGAGCTGTTCAGATGTCCAGAGTGCTACATTATAGTCCACTGATGGAGGCTATAATTGCAGCTCCGTTCATGCCCCAAGCACATAAGATACCCATAATTAGCATTCACATTCTCCCCATCCAAGCCAGCAGGAGTCCTCAACAGATACATTATCACATCTCAAAGTCTCCACGCACTGTCAATTTGCTCATCTCCAAGCTGGAAAGCTCCGCGTCCCCCATGACCTCCCATCACCACTTTCTTCCCACTCTCACCTCCCGGGCAGCGTGGCAGTAATGTGTGCAAGCATGCACATGTGAACAGTGGGACTAATGCAGCCTGTGAGCAATGTAATACCTCACTAGGCAGTGCGCCAAATCAAGCCAGGATTACACCACATGCTCCCAGCAGTCCGTTACTATCCTGCTAGGATCAGTCAGATCCAACCCCACTGACTTCTGTAAGTGTGTGTGTGTGTGTGTGTGTGTGTGTGTGTGTGTGTGTGTGTGTGTGTGTGTGTGTGTGTGTGTGTGTGTGTGTGTGTGTGTGTGTGTGTGTGTGTGTGTGTGTGTGTGATGCCCTCCAGCAGTGGAAGAAGAAGTATGTAGATCTTGCAGAAGTAAACGTCCTGCATTTAAAGTATTTTCATCGTGTGTATCTTAGTGTCGAGGTGCAGCTAATTGTGATTATTTGTTTGCGCGAAAATCATAAATAGTAAATTAAAGCTAATGTAGAATGCATGTGTGTGGCCACTCGAGGGCAGCAGAAACAAGTCGTAAACACAAATTGATATAACAAACTTGTTTGCAAACAGTCCAAAGTTCTCTGTCTTTTAGCTCTGTTTTTGGTCTCCACCCCCTCCCGAGGGACATACCTGTCTCTTTAGCTGCTAAATGCTCCACCATGTTCACCAGCTCGTCTCTAACTGTGTCTGTCTGCTGTTTGCTGCTCAGCAGGTAGTGGACAGAGGCTTTTTACAGCTTTTCCCCTGAAAACAGCTGCCTGCTGTGGCTGAAAATGATGCCCAGACCACATGTACATGAGTATTTTTGAAAACAGTGTTTTTCCTCTTTTGTTCTCAGAAAAGTCCTGTTCTCACAAGCGCTATTTTAAAAACATCTCTGTCCAAATGCAAAAACACAGGCAGGAATCACATGTGTGCAGTGATGGTGAAGTGGAGTTATTCCTCTTTATCACACTCGAATATGAAGTTAGCAAAACCCAGGAAAATGCGGACTGTCTGGGAGTCCTGCTCATGCTCTAACATGTCGGCTGTTTGTACCAAATGTTGCCTCGTGTAACGTTAAACTATGGAACAAACAGACAGACGAGAGTCTTCCCCGACAACACGTCAGCTCTGGGAACGGATTCTGAGCATCTTCACTAAAAGATCCTTTTAAACCCTAAAACTGTGTGTGTGTGTGGACCGAAGGCCAAAGCGCACAGAGAAGGCCACGTCTGAAGAAATACCCTTTTACAGTACAGTGCTGGTATACAAATACTGATTATAGCCACTTTGGATAAAAGTGTAAACAGTACAATATTTCCCTTTGAAATTTCATGTAATACTGTGTAAAAAAACTACATTACAAGCAAAATATACTGAGGTGAAGCAAATATTATTGACGGTAAAAGTACTTAATGTATAAAAATGAATCCCTGATTTTATGTCTTTATTTTTTATATCATTATTATTACTTTTGTAGCCAATTAGCTAGCTAATTCCAGCTAATTCGAGCTCTTATAGCTAATTACTTCACACTGGAAGAAATTGAACCACAGCGAAGCTACGCTACCAAGAAATTCTAACAAAATAAAATGCAAAAAAGTCACAATATTTCAAATATTTCACAATTAATTTCCTCTCGTATCTTGTAAAACTACCAAACGGTAATGTTAGCGAGGGCATGGTTGAATGCTAACGTCAGCGGTTGCCTAATGGTAGCTAATGGGTTATCAAATATGCTGTTTGACCTCAAAACATGGCTGGATTTTCAGCGTATGCTGTCGTTGTAGTTGCTAATCAATCAGGAAGCTCACAATGTGAAATGATTACGTGTGTGTGTGTGTGTGTGTGTGTGTGTGTGTGTGTGTGTGTGTGTGTGTGTGTGTGTGTGTGTGTGTGTGTGTGTGTGTGTGTGTGTGTGTGTGTGTGCGTGCGTGTGTGTGGACTGAAGGTGGCTTAGTAATCTGGTTTTTCAGCTGAAATCCAGAGAGAAAAAGGTGCAAAGAACGGGATTATTATCTGGAGACAGGGAGGATGATGATGAGGGAGGAGGGTGACAAAGAGGGAGGAAGTAAAGGGGAAGAAAAGAGGGGGGAGAGGTGCACGAGATGAACCCATGTTGGTAGGAAGCAGAGAAACAGGGACAGCGGCGGGGAGGGATCCTACGCTCGCAAGAGGAAGCATGATCCCGCTGTGAAGCCGAGCTGCCGGGCTATATTTAGCTTCTGTTGCCATGTGCCGGGAATGTGCATGGCAGAGGGAGACACACACACACGCGCACACACACACAGTGATAGGCCCACACACAGTAGGTTTATTACCGGTCATGCACCCCTGCACGTGTGTGCGATGAGTTTCTGGGATGCAAGTTTCTCTCGTGATTTCCGACATGAGATCATATGTCCTCGTTAGATGTGAGGCGATGCGTGTGATGCACACAAACCTGGACGTTCACACATGCTGACACGTGATTTTTACATCTCTGGCCATCACTAAAACTGAAGGTTTTGGAGCTGCAGGGTCTATAAATCATTGAGGTCTTCGCAGGCAGCAGTGTTCTGTAAATGTGCGTTCTGACGAGGCATCGGTGAGGATGACGACGTGAGAACGAAGGATGAAACACCAGCAGCCGTGCGTGCTGTCATATAGATTTACTCTCTCGACCTCTTCAGCTTGTCTGCGCCATTTTGCCTCTTTAAAGTTAAATGCACATCCCTCTATAATCTGCTTCAGGAAGCCACGGTGCAGCGCAGAGCTACGGCTCAGCATCTCTCGTTGGTGTGCAGTCAGTCAAGAAACAGCCCAAGGTGTCGCCATGCAAACCCGCGCAGGCTCTACCAATGAGAAGACGTCGACTTCCTGTGAACTGCCTCTGATTGGCCGAGTTTATTTAAGTCTGTCATTGTGAATGTGTATGAACAGATTGACATTCAATTTGGTGAGTGCAGGGAAATTCAGATTACAGGCTGTTCTGCGTGTGTCTGTCATGAGGAAGGCTTCAAACCATGTGTTCTAAACTGAGTCACGAGCACAAGACGTTGTGGTTTTACAGCCTGTCACTAAATTATATTATAACCGCTCACAGATCGAAGTGGACCCAGTTATGTAACGTCACAGCTGTGAGCGACACAACAGAACAGAACTCTAAGAAATAGTTCAACATTTCTGCTTAGCTTAGCTTAGCATAAAGACTGGAAACAAGTGGAAACAGCTAGCCGGGCTCTGTCCAAGGTGACGAAACACACCTACCTGCAGCTCCAGAGCTGGATTTGTACTTCTGCATTAAGGAGTTACATGAAGAAGCAACGCCTCAGATGATGTGCAGATACAAGAAACTGAACTCAAATGGACGATAGAGACCCGAAGTGACACCAGAACTTCTGGGAGCTGTCGTTTTTTTCTGCACTCACAAATTAATCGTTTAACTGTAAAACCACAAAGGCTCAGTCTCTGCTCGCAGTGGAGCTCATGAAAGGATGCTGAATGAGTGAGTGAATATGACAGAAACGTTGAAGTGAGACATGAAAAGATCAGTGTATGACAGCAGCACTGCTAATCCATGCAAATTCAGGTTATTAATAATCCAGGTTATTAATAAAAGGAGAGAAAATGACTTTCAATCGTGTGTTCTCGCCTCGTGTGTGCGGTGGTGCCAGATGTGTTTAATTCCAAGGTCATTAACATCCTCGCTGTCCTCTGGAGACTGGGATTAGCACGTTTTTAATCTGATAATTTCACCAGATTATGTGACATCTAAAGCCTGCAGCTCATTGAGTAACCGTGCAAATGTTTACTATGATAAAATCTTAATCTTGGTCATTTTAGCTCCTAACCTACTGGCTGTTCGACCTCGCAGAGCAAAGCCTGACCGATATTTGGGCCACGGTTTGATATCTGGTTTTCCTGGATTTTGCCTCTCAGGTTGTGAGGAAGACTGCAGACTCTAGTCAGGGCTGAGAAAGTCCACTAACTTCTCCAACTGTTAAAAAAAATAATTTTGCTGGTTTTAGTTACAGACAATTCATCTAAAGAGACGACGATCTTCAGTCAATGATAAATAAAGACAGTTCTTTGTTGTAAAAGCAGAAATAAGACATTATTTATGGAGATGAAGGGTTTATTGGTGAAATTGGAAATATATGGATGATATAAATGAACATAACAGGTGAAAGTTAATGGAAATTTTTTTATAAAAATCAAACTAAACCAAACTGAAGCAAATTAGAGAAACGATTCATGAGGCTGAGGAGGGATGTCTAAACTAAAAACCCTGTTTACAGCTGCATTGACACGCGTCACGGGCGACTGGATCACCAGTGGATGGCGCTAAATACAAGCGTGAACGGCCGCCAAGATGCATTGTGATCCAATCAGTCAAACCACTTGCCGAGGTCACGATGTGACCACATGTCTTTTGTAGTGTGAACGTTACTGTGAGCGTCCTCGATAAGGTCGTGACAGGAACACGCCTCATCAGCGCAGAATGTGGTAGTTGTTTTGGTTTCAGCGTTCAGTGAAAATGGAGAAGAGAGCTGATTTACGTGGAGTACAAGGTCCTGTTTGGTCTTGTCCTGCTTTCAGAAAGTTGTGAATGTCTTTGTGGTGTCAGTCACAGTTCTGTTTTCTTAGCTAGCTGTTGGCCAGCGTGAAACAAACATGGCAGCTCCTAATAGCTGCGTGGGGCCCTTTGACCCAAAGTGACGTAGGCAGGAATGAAATCTGAACACAAGTGGTCAGCGGGACACCTTGCAGACAGCATGATAGACACAGGTGTGAGCGGCAGTGTGCCTCAGCCGTCCACTTCTGATCGGATTACCTGATGCCAGGTGTGAACGGGGTCAGTGATTTGTCTGCAGCCAGGACGTTTGTAACCTAGAACCACAACTTACTTGCAGACCTGAAAACAGGACGTTGATCCTTCCAACGGCCGGTGACAATAGTTCCACACTCTGCCACCATAACCACGCTATTTGCAACAGCTGATCCTTTTTACAGCTTCGGATGCATCAACAATCCCAAACAAGGAAGCCATAATTACAAATTACCCTTACAGACAGTAACGTGCTGACTGCCATACACGCACTTCGAGCAAATGACAACCCTCGGAGAATTTCCCCCTGACTGCTTCACCAAATCTGGCTGAAAGCTCAGCCCCAGTCTTCCTGCGGTTCTGTGGTGGGTGGACTATAAGCAGGAACCCGGCGGGTACGTCGAGCGAACTGCAAGCAGGCAGCCTCACGAGATCGCGCGACTGCGGCCCGGAGATGTCTGAAAGCAGCCAACACAACAACAAAACAAAAAAATGACACAACCCGAAGGGGAAGCATCCTGCAGCCTAACGAGAAATCCCTGAAGATATCACCACAGTGACACTTAGACGACCTTCTGAATGAGACACGACAATCCGACGCTTCCAGAGAACAACAACACATTTCCTAAACCAGAGCAAAACCAAAGACCAAAACAGCCCTGGCAACAGAGCAGGCAGCCAAAACCGCCTAATTAGCATGTGCAGTTAACACCGTGCGCTGCTGCTACCTGAGGCACAAAACCGTTCACCAAAATAACCCGAATCGACCACAGCTTGTAAAGGACGGAGAGAAGAGGGAAAAACTGTTAATCCTTCACGTGTGACGTACAACCACGACTGCAATGTGATAACTCGCTAATCGTTTTTGACATAAACTCAACTGAAAACAGCACAAAGTCAATATATTTAATGTTTCTCCACATCAGCTTCACTGGTTTCTGGGAATATCTGCTTACTCTGAATCTGACGCAGCAGCATGCAAAGACTGGGAAAGATGTGGAACGCTCCAAAAACACCTGTTTGGATCATCCCACAGGTAAACAGGCTGATTGGTAACAGGTGAGAGCGTCATGATTGGGTATGAGAGGGTCATCCTGGAAAGGCTCAGTCGATCACAGCGAGGATGGAGCGAGCTCACCTCTTTGTGAACACATGACTGGATGAAGAAGATGAACACATGTCGTTCACGCTGGGATTAAAAGTTTAAAATAAAGCTTCCAGTGTTTTTTTTTCCCCCAATTTCTCCCTTCATGTCAGCAAAACATCTCATAAAATGACATCTCCAAAACCTCACTGGCCTTCTGTGAGCTCGGCGAGCTGAACTCACGCAAACATCTGAAACTGAAAACTTGCACTTCTCATGCACTGTGGTTGTCTATGTGTGTGCCTTTAATGTCCGTTTTTATTGGACATTAAATTGGACCGCAGTTATGTATTTGCTTCAGGCTGATTATCTTCGTCATGTGTCCTTTAAGTACAACCTCTAAAGCCTCTGTTAGCTATCTAAGATATCTAAAATACATAGCAAACATTTCATATAACAATGATTATTAAGAATAATATTTATTTTTGCAGAGCCAGGCACATTTAGCCAAACAAACTTTTAAAGTTTTTACATTCAAATGTTTCCTGTTGCAAAAAACTGAACAACACATTTATACTAACAGACAAGAGACAAATAAACTGAATTTCAGGAACAATTAGAATGAATATCATATCAAAAAATAGATAGTTATAAATGATTATAAAAAAAGAATATCCTTTTACAGGTTTCTCTATCAAATATGACAAGACTAGCATATTGTTTAGGAATAAAAATGATATAAAGCAAAACTGTTTTTAGTGCGTTACACTGATACATTAGTAATGTCACTTTCAGAGCATCATCGCTGCAGGCTGAGGGACGACTGCAGACAATCACGCCATCTAGTGGTGAGGCAGAAGAGGTAAACTACAAAAAGAGTCCTCATAAACAGGGAGGCAGTCTGAACACACAGCAGTATTTTTTAGTTTAGTTTGAAGCTGGTGAGACGTCTGTAGGTGTCGGCCTCACACATCTCCACAGGCTGGTTTTCGCCCTCGTAGGAAGTGCTGATGAACCAACCGCTGCACGTGACCGACTCAAAGGTAGTCTCAGAGAGTCCCGTGGATCGCTTGAAGAAGAGGAAACGATCCATGTTTCTGTCCGTGCTAATCGTTTGCAAATCCTCCTCACAGCATTCCTGCCACGAGACACAAGGAGAGAAATCCTTTAATGTACAGAAGCACTTTACTGCCATAAAAGCAAAAAATAAAAAATAAAAAAAAACAAAAAAAAAAGATGAAAGTTAGTTATGAAAAAAAACATGAATGAAAACATTTTAAAATGTAACATTTTTGAGATCAAATCAAACAAGTGAAAAGATTAAAGCCAAAACATTGATTTATTAAATAATGACGCCGTAAAAAGTCCAAAAAAGGATGTACCTCCAGATTCAGCACCGCTCTGCCGTCTTTCATACAGCAGGAAAGGTGGAGGTTGCTGCTGGTGATGGACAGAACGACGGTCTGAGCTCCACCAGCAGAGAGGCAGGGAGCGATGTACCTCGACAGCTTGAAGCTCACTGAAGTGCAGACAGAAAGTTGTTCGGGAGAACGTTTGTTTTAGTCTGAACTGTAGAAGAAGTCCTGCATTCAAATCTTAAAACTACAGAAGGACTATCAGCAACATGCACTTCAAGTAAGGGTCACCACATAAATCTGAGAGGTCGTCAGGTGATTGATGGGAGAGAAAAGTGCTGATACATTAAATACAATAATAGAACACAGTGTCTTTAGCGTATCGCAGATCTTTTCATGGAAAATCTTAAAATATGCTGTAAAGTACAACATCAAAGTGCAGCACTTGAGTAAATACGTCTTGGACTCGTGGTCCTCGTACCTTTGCTTTCACAGTGTCCTCCTTGCAGAGTGATGGCCTTCAGGTTCATGGCTCCTGATTGGTGGACGATGTCTTTCTGTGACGTGTCACACAGCGTGCACAGCCTCACGCTGTTCACGCGCTGGAATTTACCTCGCGTCACCCCCGTGGAGACGTTCTCTGTCGTCTTGACAACCGTTTCTGTGGAGAGATGGAGGCCGATGTCTTTCAGAGAGCAGACGTGACGTCACGTCGAGGCTAGCTTCTGTTGTAGCCTTTGTGATTTTAAGTTAAAACGATTTCCTGTCCAATCAGAATTCAGCGGCGCGGCAGGGCAGGCACTTGGTTACTTCCATATCGATAAAAATCTCCGACGCTCTCTTCTGAAGTCGTTTTTCCGGCTCTGCATAGAAACTCGTACAGGCTTCAGTCCTCTCCTGTTGCCGCTCTGGACTCACCAATGTACTCCTCTTTTTACGTGACATTCAGGGAGCGTCTGGTCATTGTTTTTTAATGATCGAACCATTTGAACTGAACCATTCTTATCTGTAAATGTAGTTAATGTTAATGTAGTTACAAATGTCAGTGGGCTTTTGAATGGGGCTTTTATTTCTCTTGGAAGTTCTGGTTTCACGTCAGCTTTGTTACACAATTAAGGGAACTTGCGAAACACTGATGTGAAACAGCGTTTTTACCCACCGTCCACTACGCTGTCCATGATAACGCTGCAGAGCGCACCCTCATTTAGCCGCCCGCCGCTGCTCACGAGGGGCCTTTTCATCCTGTTCACGGCCAGCATCAGGTAGGCGACACACTGCATGGTCTTCGGGTTGTGGGAAAGCACCAGATCCAGCCCCTCGTCGAGTCTGACGACCTCGTCCTGAACATCCTGCAGAGAGAAGAGAAACTACACATCTGGTCCTCCGGCAGGTGCTTCCTCTTAGCTGAGTCACACAAAGTCAAAGCAGCGACATTTGAACAACTCAGTGAAAGTAGATCAGTAAATGCAAATAACACTGCAGCTCAGGATACAGGGTCCCTCACATGCATGTAGAACCTCACACACAACATTTTCAAACACACAAATATATAATTTCACTTCTACACACAGTGCTTTAGCTCTCAAACGTCCACGTTTTTGGTCTGATTTTGTCAATCACATAAAATCAAAACCCTCGAACAAATCTTGTGTGTCTACCCTAATATATCCTGATATATCTTATCCTCCCAGTTAAATTCATACAATGTCAATAATTTAAGCTCATACATGTAATATTTTTTAACCAGGACCTTCAGTATTTGAATGGAGGAGCTTGTGAGAAATAAGGTGTGTCAGATTAAGTATTCTATAGCTGTTATTTCAGTGTGTCAGACAGATATTTTAGGTGAATATAAGCACTGCATCCGGTGGTATTATTATATATTCATACATACACATATCCTGCATACATGTATTCTTTATGATGCTCACTTAAGGCATGTGAAAGTGGCAATGCATGACAGTGAAAATGCATATTTCTAAAATGAACAATCTGAGTGAACATGAAGTGAATTATGGCCTGAACGGCGCTCCGTAAACACTCATCATCTTACCTTCATGTTAAAGCAGCAGGATTCAATTCCTCCGTCGTCTAGTTCAGTTGAGCTGAAACACAGAGCAGGCGAATATAAAATATGCCTTTCTAAAAGCTCTTAATTGGAACTTTAATGACACGTACCTGTAATTAATAATTTTATCAACCCAACTGCTAATTTTCACCGTTTTTTGTCCCGTTTTGTTCACCAGCACATGTGCCGGATGCTGGAAGTCAGAAGTGAAACACATGTTCCACACAGGCTCAAATTGTTCCCTTTTCACAGGCGGTCGCTTGGCATTTCGGGCTTTTTGCAAAATATTTTCAGAAACGAATCTCAGTGTTTTCAGGAGGTAGTGAAAAAAGCATTTAGTTAGATTTAAATCATGTGAGGTCACTTTCTTGAACTTACCCCTCCAGAGCTTGAGACAGATCGAAGTCGCACATTGTCTTGATGTAAACTGTTAAAGAATGATTAAATATGAGAAGTTGAGTACTTTAAGTGTTTGTTTTTTGGTTTTTTTTTTTGGTCACAGAAGCTTCCAGTTGATAGTCTCGTCCCACCTGTGTGCGCCTTAGTCTGAGCCGTCTTTTATAGTCTCACAGCTTCCTCGTTGTGGCTTCACATGCTAACTTCCTCTGACATCAAAAACCACATGAAGGTCCACGCCGACTTCATCGAGTGAGAATAGAAAATGCGAAACGCTCTGTCCACTTGACACCAGAGACAGTTGTTAAATCAGCTGGTTTCAGAATCAGAACCAGCATTTTGGCCAAGTATGTGAACACAAACAAGAACTTTCAGTTGCTCTCAGTGTTGCAGATAAAAACAAAGCAACAAAGCTGAGCAGAGGTAACATATAACCGTTACATACATACAAGGAGGGGAAAATAGGTGCATATGTAAATATAAGAAGCTTTCACTCATCTTTCTGTCACAGGAAACAATATGTGACACTTTCCAGGTGACTGCTGTGGATTTCGTAGGCAGAGATGGTGACTTTTGCTAGCTGGCATAAGCTAATGCTAACACCGAAAACTCTACACAAAGAGGTGGAGCGTGGGTGGAGCTGAGGTTGGCCACATTATGCCTGCTTGCTGAAACCTAGCGGCTAGCTGTCACTCGGAGTGGCCACGGCCATAATTATGCATAACTTTAAGCATTAATAAAGATTCGTGCAGTGTAGTTCTTCTGATTTAGCTTCTGAGTCACTGTTTTGAATAATTGTTTTTATCGCGTGACATTGGAGATGCCTACCAGTAACGTGTCTTCTCATAACATGAGCTCATTTGACCCAGAAAAATACTTCCTCCCACCCCTGGGCTCAAAGCACTGGCAGGTAGTTGGGTATTGCAGGAAAAATGCTGCATTGTGTCTTCTATTATTGTATTGTGAATACTTACAGTACTTGTTGAGGTACATTAGTTGTGAATGCTGGTGCAAAAAGACAAACTAAACATGAGACTAAACATGAGATAACCGATAACCTTATTACACATCCAACAGCGGTTTCTAACCACATGTCAGATACAATCACCTCCAGGTTTACTCATGCAGAAGAAGAAAGAAGAGCGGGGGGGATTCCCAAGTCTGGTCGAGCTGTGAGGATGAACCATTCGAGGGTTGACGTAATTAAGCTTTTCATCAAAACATCGAGTTTCCATATGCTGACAGGAAAAACACAATCCAATTAGCAGCTAGTGAGACTGTGTTTAGAAAGACTTCGAAGCAAAAGAGCAGAAGAGGAAATATGAGAAATATTCACTACAGTATTTAATCGACTTCCAGTGAATTCAGCGTTCTCTTCACACCTGTTGATGGAACAGCTAGATAATACTTCCTACTGGCATCACTGCGTGTTTCAGGTATATTTGCACTGAGAGTTGAAAGGTTTCACCCAGATTGCGATAAATACACTTCTGGTTTCATTGGCCGAAGTTCTGAATAATCTGCTTCCGACCCAAGAACGTGGAAGTGAAGGGAGTTTCCTGCTTTCAGAAATCCCGTTTGAACGCGAGTCTCGGCTCTCTGAGGCTGAGCTAAATGCTAACGTAAGCATGCTAACATGTGCACAGTGGCAATGCTAACGTGGTAAGCAGAAATAATACATTTTAGTTTTGGGTGTTAGCGTGCTAATTTTCACTAATTAGAAGCAGCGCTGTCACGATACCAACGTTTTCACATTGATACCAAAACCACGTTTAGCATCACGATACCTGATACGGAGTGCTTTCATTTCTTATTCTCTGACTGAAAGTTCGTTGTTTTCATGACGTAGCTGTGTCCCGAGTCCACTTTCTGGCTTTGTATTATATTATATCTGTGTTTATAGTAAAAAATGTCTTCAACAGCCCAAAATTAAACTTAACTACAGGCTGCTTGATTTTCATTTTGAGGGTATAAACCACCTGTAGGGTGTTTTGTTAATCTCTCTTCTTATTTCAATCACTTGCAAAAATTACAAATTACACACACACTTAAATGTATATATAAGAGTTACCAGTCATACACAGTGCAGGGTAATATTTATAATGTAAGGTTATGTTGCAGCTTTAGTTCCTCATCAGTTCTTCCCGTCATTAACATGCGCTCACACACTCTCATGCTCACCCTTCACCCCTGATTCCACTGACCTTCACTCTCCACGTGTTTTTGAACTTTTGTCATAATTAATCTCAGACTCTTCGATGATTCACAGCCTTTCGAGCCTTTTGTTTGTGATAAACTGGGGGCTCATTCATAGAGATATGCAGGTAATTTGATATGTGTGAGCGTGGTGTTCTGTGGGGATTAGCTTGTGTTGCGTTCGAGTACATGCTGATTAGCTGGTCCTGGTGTGTTTGTGCGTCGATCCACCTTTTGTGGACACTCCATCATGGGGGTTGTTTGATTGATGCAACAAAGAACAGCTGTTGACTGCTGCAGGTTGATGGTGGTGGTTGCGGCTGTAAGGCTGGCATTAAGGCTGTTTAGGCAGCGGGTTTGGCGATTAAAGCAGTTTGGTTGAGGAGCCCAGTTCGGGTTCAGGTCCAGTTGGGAATCCTGGGACGACTGCTGGGCTTATTTTTGAGCAGCAGTCAGACACGGGGAGATGAACAAGCTAATGCTGAATTTGCTCCGGACTTGTTGTCGGTGCTCAGCTGCAGGAGTGATGTCTTTTAAACGTCTTTGTGATTTGATTTTAAGTTCCTCTCCAGAGTGTACTGCTACATGTTTGAGCAAGTGTAAAGTTACTGATGCTCTTGAAGCTGCAGTTTTATCTGATTTGCTCCTGCACAGACTTCACATTATTGTCATGGACAGACTTATCGGACGGATGGATGTCCTGTCCTCAGGTATGACTCTAGATGTTTGGGCTGTTTGTCCAGGCTGCTCTCGGGGTAAACGAGCTCCTGCTGAGGCCTGGAGAGGAGCCCCGGCGGCTGCTAACAGCCTGCCTCTTCTTCCCTGCAGGCACCTGTTCGCTTATGTTGCAGCTTTAGTTCCTCTTCAGTTCTTCCCTTTGCTTTGTTAGCATGCACCTCTCCTCTTTCATGCAAACCCCACTCGACCTACTCCACCAATGACAAAGCTCGTTTTCTCAAGATAACGGCATTAAAGAAATCATTTTGGCCGTTCTCAGCTTCCGTAGGACAGTGAAAACCTTGAAGAAAGAGAGCAAGAGCTCAAACTGCCTCTGGTCAGTCACTGTTGTACAGTAATTAGACTTGTAAATGTTCATGTGTACATATGAAATTGGTTGTATGTATTAATTACTTTCACTGACACGTCTGTGGTCAAATACAATCCCAGCAAAAAGACCGGAGAGGGCGTATGGAAATGTTCATGAAGCTCGACTCCTGAGTCCTGGTACATACTGCTTCAGGAAATAGCCACAGCCTCACGCTCTGAGTCTGACATTGACCAAACCTCTCAGCTTCTTCCAACTTTTTGTTTTTTTTATGTAAAATACCAAATTAACTGCCAGCGATTATCATGACTGTGAAGAGCAGTTTGCTTTTAGCTGCCTGGGTGGCGACTGACTCCGTCGGATTTACTGTTAATCATGGCAAATCGTGCTATAGTCATTAAAATCCCAACCTCATGCTGGTGAACCAAATGAATTGACTGAGTTTCAGATGCCTCTCTAATCTCTGATCATTTTTGGAGTGTAGTTTGTTTTGCTGAGGTTGGGGGGGATTTTCAGTGGTTAGGTTTGTCAGTTTTGAAGAATGATGATGCAATGTTTTGGGAAAATCCATGCCTTGGCCTTTTGGCGGTGCCCCCACCTTCCTGTACTTTTTAATGACCACAAACATAATCACACTTGAGATGGTGTGAAAACACTGCAGATGTACACAGTGAGTAGAGTTCAGTTTGCTGCAGTTTTTATCAGTTTAGTCGATCTAGAAAGTTAAATTACAGGTTCAGATCTGTGACATTTGGTCTGCGTAGTAGCAGGAAAAGAATAAGACCGGTGTTTGATACCAGAAAGAAAACTGAGAGAGCA